>NC_056740.1:238247007-238259507 GCF_019279795.1 Protopterus annectens | reverse complement strand
TGACTTTGAATGCTTATGTGTCTTATGTGTTCAGATAAAACCTCTGAGATCATCAGAGGCCTTCGAAGCATAGAAACTGAGCTAACATTAACTGGCCATATTAGTGAACGAATTTCAAAAGTCTACACATCAATACATATATGCTAACCACCGAGATTTGAAGTTAACTACAATAGTCGGAATGCTAATCAAACACATCTAAACATTGCAATAAGAATTCCTTTGCTTATAATATTCATATTTTCCTGGTGCAAGGAATTATTTTATATTTAATAAAACAAAGATATAAACTGCTGAGTACTGAGTCCATGGTTTAGTCCCATATGGAAGAAAGAACAATATAATCATACAAGGTTTTTAGTAAACAAAACAAGTATAAAATATAACAGAGCAAGCTGTTACTCATTTTTAAGCTTTTTTTCTTTTCTGAAGTTTTCCATGAACCATTGTCAGCTAATCTTTTCAAACTTGCATTAGCCCATTCTGTTTCCTCAATTTTGTCTAGAATTTTGTTAGGTTTGATAAATGAGAGAACAGCATCTAACTCTTCAAATGTTTTTGGACCATCTTGCATGAACATTTTCAGTCTAGCTGAAAACAGTAAATGGGTTTTTATTTGACATTTTTTGAGTTCTTTAATTAGAGGCAAAACAGTTTCCTTTTAGCTATAACTGCTGGGGAGTAGTCATTGTCAAAGTATATAATGTTATCCTTTATTTTCATTGGAGCTTTAGCCCAAGCTGTTTTAAGAACCATTTCCTTGTCATGTGAAGATAGAAATCTCACAATCACTGATTTAGTTGAACTGTTCTTACTGGTTTTAGATGATACTAAAGATCTGTGTGCTCTTTCAATGCCATGAGATGGGGCTTCAGGGAGATCAAGAACTTCACGTAGACAAAAAGATAAAAAGTTTACTAAGTTATTACCTTAAATGCTGTCTGGTAATCCAAAGATTCTAATATTGTTTCTACATGACCTGTTTTCTAAGTCATCCACTTCAGTTGGGAGGCTGGCCTAATTGTTAAGGTGTTTGCCTTACAAGCACAAAGTGCAGGGTTTGAGTCTCACAAGGGACAACTGGCTAGTCTTAAAATTGCTCGCAAGGGCAGTTAGCTTAGTACTAATCTATGAACCTATGATTATAATTAAGTATTTTGTTTCAACAAAAATTCAGTGTTGTTTTCATCTTCTTGTAATCTGCCATCCATATCATTAAGTGCTATTTCAATTCCAAAAAAAATGTGTTTTCTGCTGCTGAAGATCTTCATGTAAATATCCATTTGCTTGGAACATTGCTCCTTGAAGTTATCTGTCTTAGAGTCAGTTTTATCAATTTTCATTGACAAGTCTTGAATGTTAGATAACAGAGACTGCATTTCCTTTTTGAGAGATGTTTCTTGATGGTTTACTTTAGAGAAGCTCATTTTGAAGTAAAGTGATGAGTGAATGATTATCCAGATTTCAATGTGATCATAACCTGAAAAGTCTGACTTAAAATGTGAGCCACCAGGTCAACTGTCATCCCCCAAAATATTAGAAAGATACTCAACTATCCTACATTCTCTGTTCAAGTAAAATGTGACTTAAAAAAGCTTACAAATGCTCCTGCTCCTAAGACTATCCTGGAAATTTATTATAGCGCCTAGCATGAACTGAATGGCTCATGCTAAAACAGTCCTTTTTCCATGTTCTGCTCATTTGCAATTCAGAGACAGCTACAATGAGGTAAGACCTCTTTATCAGCTAATCTGTATGTCCCTGAATTGCATACACTACCATGTTGTGGTAGTAAACTGCTACTTGTGCAGGTAATGGCACCCCCCCCTCAAATCACTCTTCCACATACAGAAGTACACAAAAGATGACCACACTCGCATATACCACAGTTCCTGTAACTGTCCCTAACCTATCTGACCTCCAGTCCCCCCCCTTTCCTGTGATAGTAGTTGTGCCATTATTGCATGTATCTATTGTGCCTTGGTGGCTAGTGGGTCCCATCACCTGTCAATCCATGTACTGCTTTTGGTGTCTTTATGGCAGTTCCAACTGTAGTAATCACTGGTAGCCTAGTGTATCACCCCATCCTCCAATACAACACTTCAGTTTATGTTATCCATGGTGGTCTAGTGTATTCTCCCACCTCTTGATTCCCATACTGCTGTTGGTGCCAGTACAGCAGTTTGTGCCATCTGTGGTGGTCTAGTGGTTCCCCCACCCCCAATTCCCATACTTCTGTTGGTGCTGGTATGGCATTTTGAGTCATCTGTGGTGGTCTAGTGGTGAAACAAGGGGCAGGCTTTTAAGAAAAATAGACCTAACATATGAATATTTGTAGAAGTATGAAGAGCAAGTGAAATTAATGTCTAGTTAAAAGAATAAACTGAGGAAAATGCTGTATACAGTGTAAACTGTGAGTTGAATAAGTAAAAAATGAAAAATAAAATGCCAATGTGTTGCAAAAGAAGTGCGGTTGAAAAGGAGTGTTATGTAGCAATGCACTGTGCCAATAAGGGAAATCAAACAAATGTCCTGTTAAAATGTAAACCTCGTGTAATCGATGTGATTGTAAGCAAACGATCTTCCAGATTTTAATCAATTGTATAGACTGAGTTAGATCAGGGCATTTGAAAAAGCTTTGTGAAAGAATAGACAAGTGTATTCAGAAGAGCTTGTACTTTAAGTTATTCTGATGGAGCCAATGGTTTACAATCTGCTGACATATGAATGTGAAAGTAATACATGCAAGATCCATTTTTATATTATAACATTTAAAGGAATTGGTTCATAGTACTTTGCTTCTTTGACTTGTCAGAAATTAGGAGTTGTAAAGCAAATGCACAATGTAGAAATAAATGGAACTTACAGATGGAATGAGTCACAGAGACCATCTCTTATAGTGGACTTAACTATAGAAGTGATATGCTGCACGACTGTATTGTTAATACAGGCACAGGTGAATTTCACGTAAACCCAACTCTATACCAATGATACTCACTTAAAGTAAAGTAGAGGTAGCTCTCGGGTGTAAAACAGAGCAGGAATTAAAATGAGAAAGCTTCGATGTCATTAAGAATCAGTGAGTGAATAGTACAGTGCATGCCATGAAGCAGTGTATAATTTAAAATAGTATTGCTCCAAAAAGAAATTCGAACAGAGCATTACCTATTGCTGACAGCTAAAATATGGTGCCAGTAATGCCAGATAATTCCTTTTTTAGTACTACATACTGAACAGGGATTCGGGCAAGTGAAGCTAAATGAACAAAGTTTGAGATTGTGAACACTTAACACACCGGTAATAAGGTACAGGTTCCTTAGACTTCGGAGTCTTTTGATTAAAAAAAAAAAAAGAAAGTGTTCGAGGGGATTGCCAGATATGGTGCTCAGCATGTTAGCTACTCATTTCAGTTGCTCCACAGTGGGAAGACAGATTTATGCCTGTACAGCTTTGCATTTCTTTGTACAGCTTTGCATTTCTTTCAGTCTCCACAGTTCTAGATGACCCCTTTGGGCTATTAAATAGCTTTTTCATGCTGTACTTCCTTCATATCGGAATGGTTTTGTGAGAGCTGACCCACCTGTGCATGTCAGTTTGGTGATAATCCATGAGCCCTAAGCTACAGAAACACAAGTGAACACAGAAATATAAATCTTAAAATATTAAGTACTTAAGGACACTGCTGAATTAAAAGCATGTAGTACCAAGAAACAGCGTCTTTAGATAACAATACATGCAAAATAATGTTCAGGAGAAGGAGTGAGGGTTAAGGGAAGACAGGAATCAATTTGTGTAATGTTGGACTAAACAACAGTTGTAATGAAAGAAAACATATATAATGTATATAAATGAAGAAAATGCTATTTTTTTGTGTTTTCTATTAATGTATTTGTGCCTACTTCTAATTTAATAAAAGTGTTTAGAAAAAGATAAGGAAAGCTGAAAAAATCTCTCCCTCTCGCTCTCTCTATACACACACACATATATATATATATATATATATATATATATAGATACATATATATATATATATATATATATACATATATATATACATATACATATATATATATATATATATATATATATATGGGTCTACCTGACATGATCGACAGTTCATATGGTTGACAGTTTATTTGGTCGACAGTTCATTTGATCGACAAGCATTTTAGGTGGGGGGCTTCACCCCCCCCCCCCCCCTAACTATATATATCAACTCCAGGGTTGCACAACATTGGGGAAGGGGGCAAATCTGCTTGTCGACCAAATGAGTGTCGATCATATGAACTGTCGACCATGTCAGGCAGACCCATATATGTATGTATATATATATATATATATATATATATATATATATCTGTATGTATATAATCTACAGCAGCCTGGTAAAATCAGCATTGTTAGGAAAGATCATCATTACTCGGTCTAACAAACTACGTCTCAGGCCACTGTTACAGACCACTGTAAAGTTGCTATCACCCTCCAGGCCCCTTTGGTGACTTGAACACTAAACAGAGGAAATGCAGTTATCAGATTAGTTGGCTTTGAAAGTGTGAGCAGAGGGTGGAGTACTTTTGATTTTTTGTGACTTGAATTTGAAAAGTTAACATATTTGTCCTTTACACCATTTATGGAAAGAGACAGATGAGCACTACCCCCAACAGGAGAGACATCTGCGTCAATAGTTCCAGCCCCTTCTTGAAAGCAAGTATTGTCATTGTAATAAATATTAAACTTTGATGAATATTGAAAGAAGTGACTAAAGAGTCGTGTGATGCTTTTATTATGTGCAGGTGTGAAACACATGTGATTTGAGTATTGGAAGAAGTGAGTAAAGATCCCCATGGTGCTTTTGTTACATATGGATGTGAAACACTTGTGTGATTTCGTATTTTATAGTACATGTTGTCCCAATAAGGATGATCTTACTTTTTTTCTTTCTTTAGATTTTGGTTTGATATTCTCCATCTGTAAAGATAACATTTTCATTTTGGTTGGGGAGGCTTCATTATTACCATTGATTGTATTATAGGTAAGTTCCCCCATGCACATTTTTCAAATCAAATCTCAACAATTGCTGAAACACCAATATGTAGAAAACAATCTGATTGATATCTGGTGTATTGCACATGCTGATGACCCTGGAAGACACTTTCTTCATATTTACATATTTGAGTAGAATAGATTACTTTCTGGTACCTAATTCACTGCTGCAAGGTATAAGTAGTTTGAACAGTGCACTCTGCCACTTTTCAGACCATGAAGTTGTGCAACTCTCCACTAACCTGTTTGAATTGGAAAGACCTGAGTAAGTAGGGGGCATTAATCCCCTAATCATTTAAGATCAAGATCATCCCACCTTGTAGCCAGTGTGAAAACATTTCTGTGAGGTAAATGCACCTGGCAGTGTGCTCCCCTCATAATTTATGAGAGCATAAAGTAGAAAATTGCAGCTGAAGTCTTTTCATAGGCCAAAACATGCCATTGAATTGCTACATTAGAATGTTATCTGGTGACAATCTATAACATAAAGCTAGTGTACTCATTTCAAACATAAGTGAACCATTAGATAATATTGAATTCTGAATGTTAAATTGATACAAGAACATAAGGACAGGTCAAACATGTTTAGTGCAAGTGAAAATTGTAACCTGGGACTGCAGGAAAATCATCAGGAAATAACTAACTTACCTTTTAAAAAAGGCACACAACACATACTATGGTTAATACTTCAGGTAGATTTACTGTATGCATATGTCCATGTAAGAGAAATAACACTGTTACTAAGTATTAGAGAAATAACACCTTTACTAAATATTGTAAGGCACTTTATGTCTTTACTTATATCTCTGGTTCAGAGGGCCAGGATAAGTGCACTATTTTCTTATATCCCTATATGTTCTGCACTCTTGTTATAAGGTTCCATGTATTTCAGATTTCCTATTATTTTGTGATAAAGTGAAGAAGCTGCAGACAGACTACCTTCTGCAAGTGCTCCCCCATCTACCGTCTGATGGTACCACCTCTGCAGCCTAAAATCATTTGGCCAAGCAGATTGCACCGGTTCTCCTGAAGCTTGTTCATGAGATCGCTAGCATTTGTGATATGCTTTTAACTGTGAAGCAGTCTATTGTACTGTTTTCCCTACGTTATGTAACTCCCCAGATATCATCATTTATAGGCCAGTCTCATTTATTGTAAAACTTAAATATGAGCACCCTAGACTGCAGCTCTGGTCTGCTACCTCAGTGGATTACATCAGGGTAATTGTGTAAAGAACAAGAGCGGTATGGATTACTTAAAAATACTGCCTTCAAGCACTAAACAGTATTCCAGAGTTCTTTGTTTACTGTGCTTATCAGTTTAAAAAAAGCCATTCAGCTGTATCAAATGACCCAATTTTCAAAGAATTATGGAAGATTTTGACCTGCTATTGAATCTGTTCATGAATTAAAACCTTGTATCTTCTCCGTGTGCCAGCCTTCTTACTAGTGATGTATACCTGTCAGACATGTCACCCTCTTCCCTACTCTGTGAACTCCTTCCTCAAGTTCTACAGCGTAGCTTCCTGAAATTCTATTTGGTTTGCTTTATTTTTTGTGACCCCCACCCCACAGGAGATATACCCTGTATTTCAGTCAAACTTTGTAACTTTGCCAATATGTCAGTAGTAAAGTTAAATGGTAATAAAACAGAGCTTTTTCCTGCCAATAAAACAGTTTTCCATATTAGCTTAGTGGTCACTACTCCCCCATATTCATGGTCATGTAGTTCTTTGAAATAAGTGGGCATTAAAATTCATAGCAGTTCTCAAAGATGATAAATTTCAGTCTCAAACCACTGTGACATGAAATATTTTTATGGCCTTTTTTTGGAAGAGAGTAAGGCTGTCTGTTCAGTGGAGAATCAGAAGATTATGATATTCTTACTATTGTATTGATATATTTTCAGACACATAATGATCCCCAAATGTGAATGGACCACAAAAATACAGATGCTCAAAGAAATATTTATATGGCAAGACTAGCTAAGCAGCTTTTATATAGGTCCTGTAAGAACAGGGAGCCTGAGTTTTTTAGTCTTGAAACTATACAGTCTTTCCTTTATGCCAGCTACCTGTTACACAGTATTAACTAAGCAGGCATTGTCAACCCTCTTATAAGTGTGTGTAGTAAACAATTATCTCTTGCTGTCATACTCTGTTTCACAAAGAAACTCCTTAGCTGCTATGTTTGCAGTCAGTTAATGTACACCGTTACCTGACCTTCTAGGAGCAAGCATCCCTCTCTGAGTCATCCTGATTTAAAAGTAGTTAATAACTATCTGATAGGACTAAGATGGTAAGGGTGTAGCTAAGGTCTTATGCTATTGGGTACAAGAATCTGTAGCTACTGTGTTTCAATAATCTGTCTGTAAATGTTCTCTACTAAAGAAGAACATCTAGAAATACCTGCAAATACATTATTTTTTTTCCCTCTTCTGAAGTTCCTTTCAGTTTCAACCATGACTACAGTTGACTCATTCTAAGGTCAAATATGCAAAAGAGCAACAGCAGATGTGATCAAAACCTCTTTATGAAAGAAACTTGAAATGCACTCTACCAGTAATGGATTTTTCATCACTAGATGTTGATAATAGTATTCTGTTAATAAAGCACTTAAAAAATCGTTTTCTATAAAATCAGTGAATGTGGCTCCATTTTCTGCACAATGGGTTCTGGTCACCATTTCAGAGCCATTTAATGAAGTATTGAAGCTTGGCAGCTTGCAAAGCCTTTGTCAGCACTCCAGCAAATTCATTACATAAAAGTTATCTGGAAAGAGCTAGCCAAGGTGTCCTTAGAGGTTTTAAATATATGCATCCTTTTGCTCTGAGCATCTGGACTGTGCTGTCTGGCTCACCTCCCACTGTTGCCTTTGTACCCTCACTTAGTATTTGGCTTGCATAATTAGCAATTGCTACGTGATTTACTTTAGGAAACTATTGGAAGTTCTCATGTTATTTGATCCACTCTAAGCTTTACATAGAACTGAGAGCAGTGGGAGTTTTGCACTTCCAAAATTGTTTATAGTTCCATTGGATAGTCTTGGTCCAGACTTTCTGCAGTTCTGTCAAGTCAGCTTATTTCACACTGAGTTACAGGTTGATCCACCAAGAAAATAAATGATTTCATTCATAGTGAGTGGATTGGCAGTTAAAATGTCTTGACTGATGCATTTCCATAAACAGTGTATTAATGTCTTTTAAATAGCAGTAAATGCATTTCATACCATTTGGGCACAATGGTTTTATTACTGGCCTCTTAAAGTATCTAGCAATTATTTCATGACACAGTTCACAAACAGTATATAACTTGCATAACTTTTGTTTTGTACAAAGTTAGGTTGATATATTCCTTGTTTTGCTTACCTTTGCAATGTGTCACATACCCTTGTATGCTTGCTATTATCTCTGTTCAGGCCTGTTTTGCATCGTATGCTCTTATGCTTCTAGGGAAACGTAGAGCAAGATGTAACTTTGGATTGGAGCTATGGATAAGAAAATAGTTTTGACATGTTCATTGAACAAGTTATAGATGCTCCAGTATTAAAGGTCTGTGATGTGAATAAGCCAGTTGTGTTCATAGCATCATAGGTAAGTTGCAGGCTAGTTCCCTTTGCAGACAATTTTAAGCCTAGTTGATGTTGTTGTTATATTAGCCTATTGTGCTGCAGGTGTATATCAATCAGATTGATATAGAAGCCGTGATCCCTCGAGGTAAATGGTCAAGTGCCTATCGGTCAAAAGCATTTACAGTTGCAGAAAAAAATATGCTGAAGTACAAAAGGAACGGTTACCAAGTGTATATTGATGTAAGGAATTCCATAAATATGTCTGTGGTAAACTGTCTCAGGTTGAAACATATACTAAACCTTGCAAAACATATTCAATCATTGTATATGACTCATCCTAAATTGCAGAGAATGCTATTTTAATCCACAGAGGTATGATCTGAGATTGAAGTGCAGTCAAGGCTGGGAAATAAACATAGCAGAGACACTGAGTAGTGCATAATTTTCCAAAAAAGGTATGATGAGTGGTTAGCAAAAGTAGACATTCTTTGGGTAAAGCTGCAGTTACCAAAGACAGAAGAAAACATAAAATAATTTAACAGTATACCAAAACTTAGAATTACATTTACTGAAAGACATTACAGTGGAAGTTAGACATGAGCAAATATAGCCTGTAAAGAAAGAAATTGAATCATATTTTTTTCTTACAGGGAAAAGTAAATCATGCCCCTAAGGTCAATGTTCAAAGTTGACAAAACAGTTCCCAACCAGATAAGAAGGCAGATTCTTATAAGGATGCAAGAAGCATATCTGATGACAGAAATGTGCAAACACAGAGTATATCTTAAGGTTTTAGTCAGAAAATAGCATAAGTTGGGAAGAGCTATGCCATGTGCAGTGTATGCCAAAGTAGTCCAGAAGATATGTTATCTGGTGTAATCTGTGCTTATCCTGATAGTGAAGAACATCTTAGAGTCAAGGACTATGTGCAGATTATTATTCCAAATATACAGAAATCAACTGATAGACACATCAAGTGCAAGTGTGATTAGTACAGGAGCATTTTGAAGGGTGGAATCCTGACATACTCGATAAATTAACTTATCTGACAGTAGTGTACAGTACAAAAATCAGGAGTTCAGTCTATCAACAAGGGAGCCTCTGTGAACAGATACTTTTCCTGTTGAAGAGTGGAACTTAGGACAGAAAAGTGATAAAGAACTGGAAGGATTTATTTAACAGTATTTCAAAAGGGGAGGAAGCACAAGCATCTTGGAAAAAGCTAAAGAGGCTACATATCCTTCAGACGCAGCTTCATATAGACCCATTTCTATTTTAAACCATGATTATAAAGTGTTTTTGTCTAAACTGGTTAAGGGAATGGCAGCAGTGTTTCCAATATTGATAGCTCTGGATCAATGTAGTATGAAGGGGAGACAAACATTTGATATCTACAATAGCACAATGATGATGCAGAGGGAAGCAGAGTATAAGAAAATACTGCTGTTAGTGGATCTTGGTGGAGAGGAAACATTTGATAGAGTCAGCTGGGATTTTATGAGTATGGCAATGGAAGCATTTGCATCCCCCTGATGACATAATTAGGCGGATATATAAAGGGTCAAAGGCAATATTTAAGGTAGGAGGGTTCCTGTCCAATAAGCTGTATTTAAACAGATGAACTAAGACATGCATGTCTTCTTTCCCCTTTGTTATTTGGTTTATATTTAGAGGAATTGGCAAAGAAAATAAGATACTCATAAATTCAAGGATATAACTGCTATGGTCATGAAGAAAGATTAGCTTTAACAGTCATAAACAAATAGTCCTTATTAAAAGATTTTTGCAAAAATGGAATTATACCTTTTTCTCAAATTCAATATTTAAATAACAGAATTTCCTTTCTCCAAAAGTTCACATATTCTAAACATTGTTTTACAGATGTAATATTGTCTGTGTTTGCAATTGCATATACAAATGACTGTTTAGAAACTCATAACTTCAACAAAATGTTAGTATTGACACAACAAAGTAACTTAACCTATTGATGTCAATTCTTAAATGGCACTGATATATATACTGTTGAAAATTTAAGGTCCAAATACAATCAAGATTCTGAGAATTGGTTAATTTTACAAATATTTAAAGACTTTGTGAACACAGAGTTAAACAAGATTTTTAACCTAGATCAGAAATTGTTTCCCCAGTTATTGGAATTCTTAAGAAATGTCAATAATAATGCAAAGAAAAATAAATCATATTTGTCACAAATTTATAAAATTCTTAAGTTAGATTTCAAATATTTAGACAATTCCTATTGGAATTACTCCTCAAAAATTAATAATGAAGAATACAAGAATACAAGAAAATTATATTAAAATCTACAGATAAAACCACATCTTCCTTATATTGGAAATGTTTCACTTGGAAATTATTACACAGAGCTTTTGTCACTCCAACAAAATTAAAATTATGTATACACCAAATAGAATTAAATCCTGGAGATGTGATTCTGAATTAATAGGTGATAGAACACATATATGGTATATGAATTTGAAGTCATCTTCCCTTTTTGGAAAGAAATTAATAACTTCATTCAAGCTCTGTGACCAGACTGAAGTAATATTTCTAAACCTTTAGTTTTATGTAATGCTCCAGTTCTTGTGATAATTCCAAAAAACACAAGTGGCTCTTCTTTGGTCTGTTATTACTATAGCCAGAAAGTAATTACTAAAAATTGGAAAAGTAAAGTTACCCCCTCTAGTACTGAATTTATTAGTATGGCAAAACGTGTCTGCAGTAGTGAAATGCATACTATAAAGATGATAACTTCTAATATTGCACATTAATATACATTTTGGCTTAAACTTAGAGTGCTTGAAAAATATTAATTGTTGATATGTATAACTTTGATGTTTTGATCAGCTGTGGACCTATATAATTAGTTATTTGTTTTATAACTGATTTGTTTATCTGTTGTTTTAAAACCAAATAAAGGTTAGCTTTATTTGCTAATGATATTAATTTGTAACTGATAAATCTAGAAAATGTAACGTTGCTGAATATTTCAGAAAATTGCTTACTACAAGGCTGTAGTTGTCAGGAAAGCAGATTTCCTGTGTAACCTATAACAATATACTTGTCTTTACAGGAGCCTTTCCTATACTCCTGAAATAAGCATACTTGTAACTGTTTTCAAAGTCTAATTTCTGAAGTCCTGGTAAAGGTATATACATAAAACTAAGACAATTGTAAGCTGACATGATTTCTTAAGCATTAAGCAGTGGGTGTTAGTAAAAATGACAAAAATGGTTGGTAATGTGAAGACATTGTGGCATAAATGCTCTTTTGGAAGAGCAGTTATGACTATTACTTATGTGTTCATATGTGTATTAATTTTGCAAAAGCTTTGTGATCTAAAGGTGAACAAATGGTGCCATCTTCTACAAAGCAGTAAGGATCACAATGTTACCACTGATATTTATCATCTAACATAAATAGTTTTGTAGATTAATACTGTTTTGCAATATTGAGATTATTATATGAAGTTTTTGCATAGATTTGGCAATATCACAAAATACCAATATGCTATCCCCTCTTGTCATACATCACTGGAAAGCTCTTGAATAGGTGAACAATTTCCATGCTGATATCTTGGATCTGTATTGCACATTGTCAGAGATGTAACCCTTTATTTGATCATAATGCTAGTATTTTTGGCAAAGACATTTCTCTGTATTGTTAATACATATACAGTATAATATCAGGATCTTCAGTCAGACATTTGTTACTAACACCAGTGTATGTAGCACATTGTCTACAAAAGAGCCATCATATTTCACTTTTTTTGTAATTCTGAATATATTGAAGTGTGCTTTCTGTACAGGATTTTAGAGAAAAGTTCTCTAGAACCAAGTGGGTTTCTGGCTTAGGAGATATTCAGTAGCA
>NC_056740.1:238239507-238242007 GCF_019279795.1 Protopterus annectens | reverse complement strand
GTTTAAGAAACCTAGTAGTTTAGTTCCTCAGAATAATGCCATTGTGGACACTTTTATTAATGTTTGTGAACAAGATATTACAGATTATTTACAGAAGAATAAAAGGAGGGTGTATAACATTACGAAGGAAGAGAGAGAAGCTGGAAGGAAACCCTGAATTGATAGTAAGATCAGCTGATAAAGGAGGAGGAGTTGTCCTAATGGATTACATGGATACAAAGCAGAAGTGTTACATCTCTTGCAGGACGATAAATCTTACAAGGAAATTGGGAACGAAGAAGTGGAAATGATCAAGATGGAAGTAAAACTATGCCTGGAGAGCTATAAAGAACAAGGGTTAATTACACAAGAACTGTGTGATTAATTACAAGTTATACATCTGATTATTCCTGCTTTCAAATGCTTACCGAAGGTACATAAGCACCCCCATAACCCACCCATGTGGCCAATTGTGGCAGGGGCTGGGTGGATTACAGAACTTGCTTCCATATACGTAGTGCATCACATGAAGGAGGTGTTGGCGAAAGCCCCGGCAGTATTAAAAGACATCAAACAGTTCATTGGGAGGCTGAACCAACATATGAATAATAATTGGAAGGAAGGAAGGAAGTACTTAATGGTAACCATGGACATTAAGAATCTTTTTACAAGTATTCCCAATGAGTATGGTCTGGTAGCCCTAAGGAGCTTTTTATTGAAAGAAAGTGATTATGGAGAGAGGAAAATTTAAGTTGTATGTGGTTTGATGAAAATCATCTTGAACAATAATGTCTATGTTTGATGGAGACCTGTATGTCCAGTTATGTGGGGTAGCAATGGGAACACCATGCGCCAACAGTTAAGCGAATGTAGTGTTGGTGCACTGGGAAGAAAATGCTATACAGCGGAACAGCCCATTAGAGAGTCATCTTAGGCTATACCAAAGATTTGTGGACGATATTTACATCTTATGAGAAGGTGAAATTACACAATTGGAAGAATTCCATACATACTTGGTAGGCAGTACAACTTTTTTAAGCTTCACCATGGTCTATAGTTATACACAAATGGATTTTTTTAAAAAAGAATTATTCAAGATGATGAAGGTAATCTGAATACATGCCCCTTCAGAAAAGAATGTTGGAAAAATAACATCTTGCCAAGGAACAGTATGCATCCGAAGTATACATACAATAGCATCATGAAGGGACAGTTTTTTAAGAATGTCTCGGCTGCATTCGAATGAGACAGACTTTGGGACAGCCATGGGAGATGTGCGTAAACATTTTGTAGAGAAAGACTATAAGGAACAAGAAGTTATGAAAATGAAACAACTTGTACAATGAAAGAGGGAAGGAGAAGGTATACCATACCTGAAGGATGGACTTGTTGAATGTAGTTCAAGAGGAGGTATGTACAAACAGAGAGAGTTAAGAATGACTTTTGTCCAGACTGCTGATACGAATTGTTGTGTCTTTCGGCTTTTCCTGGTTAGGGGTCGCCACAGCAGAACTCCGGTCCGCTAATGATTGTCAGTAGATTTTTACGTGCTGAGTTGCCAGCCCTGACACACAGCCTTCAACGAAGGTGCGTCTATTCACGCATGTCTCCACACAGAAGACGCTCTACCTGAGAATTGAACAGGACAATGTCTTACTGTGAGGCGAAAACACTACCGCAGCACCACCACCGCAGTACTGCTGATACGAATAAGGTCTGTAATATCATAAGGGACAATTGGAAAATACTTACCTCCAATGATGAACTCAGAGACATAGTTGGAAAAGCTCCAAAGTTTTGTTTTAAGAATGGAAGGAACTTGAAAAAAATCTTCTGTAAAGTTAATAAGCGAGTTCCACCTGTCATTTCACAGAGAAGGGGAGCCTTTCCATGTAGATGTACTGTATGCAAATATATTTGCTCAGATAGGATATTTGTACATCCAACTACTAAGATAGCCTATGAGAGCAATTTCTGTGAGGATTGTACTACAAAAAACATTTATTTAGCTACATATCTAAAGTGTGATATTTTTTACATAGGCAAAACTGTAAGACAGATGAAAGAAAAAAATTCAAAACATATCAGTGATATAAAACTCAAAGACTACAAAAATCCCCTGGTGAAACATAAGAGATAATGATGGGCATAGTTTCAGCTTTAGAGCTTTGCAAATAATCTATATCTCAGAAAGAGGAGGTGATGTTAATAATGTATTGGAAGAGAAGGAAATGTACTGGATTGGTAAATTGAGAGCCCATAAGACACCAGGACACTCAATACAGCCTTCCCAATGAAACCGGTACTATGAGGACAGAGATTGAAGAGACATTTGTGATTGGACCAATATGGAGGAGTTGGTCATGAAGGCGTTTAGCTATTGGTGGAAAGAACTGAATAAAAAGGAAAAGGAAGTGGTGGAGAATTAGATCTCAAGAAGGATCATTGTTGGGATCTGAAAGCGCTTATCCACTTGATATAATCCACCTTGAACAGTTTTTTCTACCTCATTTTTATTCTT
>NC_056740.1:238062007-238237007 GCF_019279795.1 Protopterus annectens | reverse complement strand
AAGAGTACTGTGGATGTGTGTTGGGTGCTTTATGTGTGATCAGTATGTTATGTGCCAAGCAGTAGAAGTCAAGAAGAAACCTACAGGCAGTGCAAGTATAAGAAATTGTGTACAAACAAATAGGTTACATTATATACTCATTTAAAGGGGCTCAACCAGATGTGGCTATTCAAAATGAATGGCAACAATTGCTTGGTAATCCTGGACTTTAAGTTTGTATCTAAAAGAATTGGGTGCATGAAATGAAGTCTAGAAAATATAAGTACTATTAGACTGGTTTAAAGTTAGAATTTACCATCTGTTGAGTTTGGAAACATTATAGTAGTTATTTGGGTCCTGTTAATTGTTAGGAGACTTAATCATTTAGATAACGTGTTCAAATGGTTTCCAACAGGCAATTTTTGTCTTATACTGACTTTTTTGTTATTTTTTGTATTGTTAAAATAAATACAATTCATGATAAAATATCAGATGCCCTACCTCCATCTGCACCAGTCCTCCCAGCTTACATAACCTTCCCTCAGCCTAATCCTACATTGTCCTCCATGTACCATGATGTTACCAGAAAACTCTGCTCCCTAACCCTAAATTTCCCAGTCACTTCCTAATCTGAAAACTCCCAAAACTAAACTTCATCACTGCTAACCTAAAGCTTCAGTCCCACTCCCTAACCATCCTGATCTGTCCATAACCCTAAATTCCCCAAATATTCCCTAACCCTAAAACTACCCTCCCACTTCCTAAATATAAATTCTCTGATTTCTTCCTGACCATAACATTCCACTCCTGCTCCCTAACTGTAACACTCCATTCCCAATGCCTGAACCTGAAGTTAGCTGGTCACTCCCTAACCCTATGACTCTCTTCCCACTCTGTAACTGTAATTCGCCTCTCACTGCATAACCCTAAACCCACTTTCACTCCTTGGCCGTAATTGTAAATCCCACATTTTGCAAGTTAACGATGTAAGTGAATGACACATTTTTATTCACTTGCACTGTTAATTGTAAATAAGCACACTACTTCGAATGCACAGTTCAACCACAAAAGGAACAGCATTTCACTTTATGCAATTCATTAAAATGATAGATAAAAATGCTCATCTATACATGGTATGTAGCTACAAAACTTACCTTTTTTAAAAGGCAGTTTCAGTAAAAGGAAAGCAACCCTATATGCATATAGGTGTGTGTGTGTATTTTAAGTACAGAAAAGGGGGTATAAAATGTGATTGATATATCCTTAAATGCTAGTTAGCCCCTTACAGGAATGTGTATGCTGTGATACACTTGATTTCTAGATAGTTAACTCTTAAGATAAACCTCATAGAACTGAGATCATCTCTTCAGTGACTCCATTTTAGTAGTAGTAACTGTTACTTAGTCATTAAGTTCTGCATATTATTTTCTTATGTCTAGAATACAGCAAATCTACAAATGTCATATCACTAAAGGTGTTAGACTGCACCTGTATACAGACATCAGTCTTCTTTGCTTAGCGAAGAAGGTCATTTCCCTGAACTCTTGAAGACCTTCACAGGCTGGTACATTTCTATGCAACCACAAAAGTGCAACAAGTCTCTCTAAGAGAATTTTGAAAAATTTAACAAATGAGAAGCATCCCAGGTTGCATGTGACATGGTTGAAAAATCTGGACCACTAGTTTATGGGTAAAGAAAGTGTTAGCTGATGGCTATCATAAACTTTACTTTCTTTACTCATGCTCCATTTCTGCCTTTGCTCTATGTCTTATGTTGAGAGAAAGGTGCAGCAGACACTCCTTTAGGAAATAACCATCTGTTAGTTCCATTAAGACCACTGCGGACTGTGATATTACTTCATATTAGTTTTATTTCCAAAGGTGAAGCAAGAGCTAAGGCCAGCAATGGACTTTAATCTTTTATTTTTTGTCTTTGTATCATAATGCTGATATCATGTCTACTTAATACCTGAAAACTCTATCTTGAATACACATGCCTACCAATTTACAAAGCACTCAGTAAATACAATTAAAATATAAACTACTCCTGAAGAAGGACTACAGCAGCACTTGATCTACAGGGTGGCCAAACCATATATCCTTTCCATCCACACTTTGCTTTTTCATCTCTGCTTTGCATTTGCCTTTAACAGGGAGTAATTTGTACAGTCTATACATGGCTTTCACTTAAATTTGTGGTGACATTCACTTATTCTAATCCTATTACGTTTTTTTTGTCAGGGTATTTTTTTATTAGAGAAATGGCTAAATGAGGGATAGGACATCCTATGTGTACCCTGGGATTCAGAAAGAATCCCTCTCTAATAGTTATGTAAATTGTCTACCATGACCACGTAAAATGTGATCAAGAGACAGCTTTAGCTGCAGTTAGAAAGACCTCATTATAGGCTAATTTGCTTGTTACTGAATTGCCCATAATTACGGTCAGTGCTAAACAGCTCTTTTTAGCAATCATTACCACTGGTGACCCATGCATCTCATTGTCACAAGCATCTTTCCATTCACTCTCTCATACAAATGCAGACATACACACACACACATACACACGCGCATTCATCATGACACCTCCCCTCACAACTTTCCATTCACTCTCTCATACAAATGCAGACATACACACACACAAACACACACAGATGCGCACACACACACACACATTCATCATGACACCTCCCCTCACTTAAAACACACTGATGGATATGTTCACCCACCCCTGCACTCTAGATCCCCTACCCGAGCTCCCTAGTGCAACCACTGAGGCAGATACATTCACACTCACACTCATGCACACATGCACACACGCACGCACACATGCACGCACACATGCACGCACACATGCACATGCACGGACACACACACAGTCATCCAGCACCATTCATACCCCTGCACACATGCACATACACATATACACACTCATACCCTTCCACCACTGTGACACTGATAAACTTGATTCCATTTACCTGTAGTGCGGTCGCTTCCACTGACTTTAATTGGTGACAGCTGTCCTTCAGTTAACATGGCTGGCTATGCTATTTTACACAGACAAGCAATTCCCTGAATGGCTTATCTTCATAAATCCATTCTTGCAGGGATTTCCAGTGGAAAAAGCATGGCTCCATAGCATTAGCCTCTCTTTCAGAATTCCTCATTGTAAAATAAAGTGTATGTAAGGACAGCACACATTGATGATTCTCCCAACCACATGCAGTCACAGAGGTTGGCCTGTTTGTGAATCAGGAGGCATTATCTTAAGGGTTGTCCACTCTTGTTAGGGTTTACCATTCATGGTTTCTGAATCCCAAGGGTAATGTTGTAGTAATAACATTGATGACACCAACATCCAACAGCTTATCTGAGCTTCTGCTTTGACATATTTTGCAGAGTGCTGACGCCTGGTGATGAAATTCTACCCGAATCTGTGCTGATATATGTTGATGTGATTTTCTTCAGTTTTTATTGTATGAACATTTTTGCATTTTTTTCTTGATGGTGTCCATTTTTTTTCAACATTTTAAAGATAATAGGCGCCTGCCTTGTTTTTTAACTAAAGTATGTATTTTTACCAGCCATAACTCAATGCTGAATGGAATATGTATATGACAGTGATGTTTCATTGCAGTCTACTCTGGCATTGGATGGAGTGAAACTAATGTGTTGATTTCCATAGGTCTTGTTGTCAACCAGGAAATGCTGACTTGGATGTTAACTTCAGCTTGCCAGCAAGGACACTTTGAATTAGTAAAAACTCTAGTACTCCTGTATTCTGCTGACCCTGAATCTTGTGCAGTTAAAAAAAATCGATTTCCTGTCATTACTGGATATCCTCTTTATGCAGCTGTAAAATCAGGTATGGCATTCATTGAATCTGTAAAAATATAGCTCAGTAATCAGCTTTGTTTCTGGAGTTTGTTTTTTTTTTTAATTTATTTTTGTGTTTGGGCCTGAATTAAGAATTACTTGAGTAAACAATCTTAAAATGAAATAGCAGCATTAGATTGGAGAAGTAATCACTATATTTTTAAACCATAATTAAATTTGAAGATATAGCACGTGGGGACACATTATTAATCTAAAAAGAGAAGCATCGATGACCTTTTATTTTCTTATTCATTTCTCGGGTACAAATTGGAATGTTTTGCTTTGTTATCCCACACAAAAAGCAGGACGAATGTCAGTTATTGACTGAAGTGTATTATGGAAATGTGACATTTCATACTTGGCTGCCCCTCATTTGAGAGATTGTCTCAGGTCTCGTCTTTCTATTTTGGTAGTTTTTGTTTGCTCAACTGGTACTAGGCAAAAGGAATGGTTTTCTTGACATTTAGAAAAATTAAATGAAGAACCACCTTCACAACTTGGCCACATTATTTTGGACATTGGAAATGTAATCAGATTAATGTATGCCAAATACACTGGTACATTCAAGATACAACCCTGATGATAATACACGTACATATTAAAGAAAAGTGAATGTACAGTCAGAATTGCATGGGCTTCTTTTACAAGTGAAAACTAGTATGCACATATACAATAAGGCATGTTAGATGTGATTTGTGAAGGTATAGATGTATTTATTAGTGGTTTTATCCAAAAACACACAAATGCCACACCATAGAGCAGTTTAATGACTGTATCCCATTATCGCTTTCATCCCAAAAGTAAGGACTTCATCAGATGCAACCCATTAAAAAGTGCAGTGTTATATAGGAACCTTAATTAATCATGTGCCTCTTGCATCAGTAGAATTCATTATTCAATTAAATCAGTATAAATAAACAGTATGTATAACCACACTAACCCCACTCCCAAACCAATGTGTTTGATTCACATTTAATAAATAGAATCAGTTTATGTCAATTTATATATTTCTTCAAAAACTAAAAATATGCATGTATATATAACCACATAAAACCTAAATTTCTATGGGTTTTTAAATGGAAAATACAATTAATAGAGGTCTTGTCATTCAGATCAGGGGAAGATGTGGCATTTAATTTTACCTGCCAAGAAAAAATTCTTTGGCTTCAATCATTGCTTCCCAAAAGACACCTCAGGTAGGTTTGGAGATTCTCTCTGATACATAAAATATTTTTTTAAATCAACACAAATTGTGGAATGTTTGTAAAATGCATTACTGATGTCCTTTCTTTTTATTGCATAATAATGTTCATAAATTCTAGTTTTCAATTGTGTTTCCATCTTTAAAACATAAAAGCCATCACAGAACATACATACAGTGATATAAACTACCCCCATAGTTTTACAATTACATTTGTAATTGTTTTTTTGTACTACTTGTGAAAGTTTTAATAGTTATATTGGAACTGTCATATGTGAAATGGCAGTGGGAACATGCACCACATTTCAACATGCCATTCTGCAATCCCTGCTTAGTCAGACTTTCAATCATGTTTTTTATATTCATACCCCTTTTATACACAAACTTTGGAGTATCCAGCTCACATAATACATTTCCCCCCAAGTTCTTTAAATAATTTTCAATTCTTCGCAATAAGACATTTTACCTGTTCACTCAAATTTGAAAAGGGTAAAACCATAGCTTTTTCAAAATGTTTTTTAGTGTTCCTAGTTTCCATATCAAAAACGGTGCCCCTCCAGGATGATTGTCTTTCCTACCATCCTTTACAATACTTATCATAGCATCAATTAACTTATTGGGGTACCCCCTTTCTAGAAACATTTTCAAAATTGTCACCCTCTGAAACAAGTCTTGAGAGTCTGATAAATTGGCCTTTTACCAAATTCTTTTTCTGCCAAAAGTGATAATGACTGGAAAAGTATAAATAGTAATTAGAAAAAAATGGTTTATAAAATATTGTGGATTCATAAGCTAAACTCACATGATTTTTTAAATGGTTATATCCAAATAATCTATAGAGTCATGATCCATATGGTATGTAAATTTAAGGAATGACATGCTCATATTAATAATATGAGCCATATTATCAATCATATTAATAAAATGAGCCATACATTCAGTAAATAAATCCACACCTCCTACCCAAAGGACAGAATATCATCTAAAAATTTCAAATAAAGTGACATATATTTCTAGTATTGAGATCCCATAATGTGTTGCTCTTCCCTTAACCAAATGACTATGCTGGCAAAGACCAGTGCTGAAATGGCACCAATGGATACACCTCTAGTTTGTAAAGTACCCATAGTCAAAAAATACATAATTGTTGTCTAAAACAGCTTCCATAAAGTCATCAATGACATTTATATCTATATGATCCATAGTAGTACTGAAGGTCAGGGTTTCCATAAACCACTCTAGCCCAGTCTCATGGGGTATTACCTGAAAAAGATCCTTGACATTAGTAGTAATAAGTAACCCATCATTAACAAAATATAATTTGGCAATTTTTCTAAGACAATCCTATGAATCCCTCAGAACATGACCCCTGTTCTCAAAAACTTCTTTCAGCCTAAAGTCAACCCACTTAGCTAAATGTTCTGTCTTTGATCTAAAATTAATAGGTCAAAGGGTGGGTTTTTCAAATCCTTATGGGTCTTGGGGATACCAAAAATTGATGAAACCACTGGATGCTCTACTTCTCTACAATCACATAGTTTAGCCATAGATCAGTTTTATGGTAAACTGTATTAATCTGAATCAAAGTCAATATTTCAAAAAAATCATTATCATGCAGGTTTTGGTGTATCTTAGCCATATATGGGGTTATGTCCGTAATGACAACCCCTCCCCACTTGTCCGGTTTCATTATACATATAACTGGGTCATAAGACAATTGATTCAATAAACTATATTCTCTCTTACTTAAATTAAACACCAATTTGTTCTCATATATAGTCGATTTTGTTTCTCCAAATTTCTAATATCAAATTCACATATCTTTTCAAACATCAGCAATGTAGTATGCAATAGAGGGGTTGAATGCAGTGCTTCTGTATAGTTTGTTATAGTTGTTCTTAACCGCCTGACCCATAAAAAGTGAAAAGTTGATTTTCCTCAAAAATAATTTATATTCTGTTAAAGTATCAACCACATCAAAACCCCTAGTTGGGACCAAAGTAATTCCTTTTTTTTTTTTAAATATGAAGCATCTCATCAATAACAGTAATGTGGCTACAATTGTAAATGTTAAAACCGTCAACCTCATAAATAGAATCCATCCTGGGGACATACATATTCATGTTAAATTCAATGTCCCAAGTCATTAGATCTTGCCCCCAAAGCTGTCATATAAATAAGCAACCATTTCACTGCCAATAAAAGATTCAGCATATAACCCAATATCAGACCCCTGAATGTCAGACTTTAATAGGGGAGAAACATCAACTCACTCTTGGTACTCACATCCATTGAGCAGTTCTAATGCTTCCCCCTCCCCCTTTTTTTCTGTTGCCCCATTTATTCTGCCAATTTTTTTGTTAAACCAAGCTGTAATTGGCTTCTCATGTGTCCTCTATTAATGGTATTTTACATTTGAAATCCATGGATCAGCTTTCCAAAAACTCCAAAAAAATATCAAAGAGACCACAAGATCGAGTTTCCAAAAAACTTGATTGTCAAAAAAAAAAAAAAAAAAAAAACTACCTTTTTATGTTTTTGCAGTGGGGGCTGTGCCCCCCAAAACCCCCTGCAAATTATAGATAACAACTCCAAGATCACACTACAGTGAGGAAAGGGGTAAATTTGCTGATCCGCTCTGTACCACAGTCACCATATGGAATTCAAGTTTCTGAAAATATGATCAACTGATAGGGACCCGTGTGTGTGTATATATATATATATATATATATATATATATATATATATATATATATAGAGAGAGAGAGAGAGAGACTTTTTAATTGTTTAAGAAATATATAAATTGAAGTTATTTATTAAATGTGGATTCAAATACATTGTTTGGGAGGTTTGTTAGTGTGGTTCCACTTATTGTTAATTTATTTATATCGATTTAATTGTATAATGAATTTTATTAATTTAATGGTCACGTGATTTATTAATATTCCTGTTCAAGACTGCACTTTTTTAATGGGTTGTATCTGATGATGTCCTTACTTTTGGGATGAAAGCGCTTATGTGATACAGTCATTAAACTTATCTATGGTGTGACATTTGTGGGGTTTTTTTTTTTGAGTATCAACTTTTTTGCAGTGTTTTTTCTTTTATGGTATTTGTGGTTTTATACAGGTAATGAAGGTCAAGATTCAAAGGATCAGAAGTTTCATATTCTGATTAGCTTCTCTTTGCTGTATTTTGTAGGATTGTAGTGGACTGTCTTTTTTTTCTGTATGATATATCTGGTCAGTTAGTTTCATTTGTATTGCAGTGATAGATGATGAAGCAGTTTAGAAAACAGCTCCTAATCATTTTCATTCAGAAAAGTCCTCATTTGTGTATTTTTTATTGCTGTGGCAATTAACTTTGTAGTGTGTAAAAAAAAAAATAATTTGGGACTTGCGTATTATGGCAATACGCAGGTACCAAATATTCATATGGTGTTCATATGGTAACACAAATATTTCACGCTATTGTGTCAATTTCAGTGTATAATTAAAATGTACCCAGATTTTTAGGCTCTTGTCCTCCCATTACTTCAGGTTTTTGCTAAATTTCTTCCATTACCATGTTGACACTAATGGCTGTTGTCGTCACTTCTTTGGCAAAGCTTACCTTCTGTTACGGCAGAAAGGTTAATGTCAAAGGTAGAATTGGTAATGGTCGTTTTCATTTTGTTACATGTAGTGATCATATTCCTGCAGTCTGAAATTAAACGGGTTGTTATACCTAACTGCTGTTTAGCTCCAGTGTACCTAATTCCTACTACCATTGCACGTATGTATATTTATCAACTGTCCAGATCTGCGCACATTGTCCAGCTTTTTGACACATATTTTTGGTCTGCCCCTCATAAGAATGAGTCTACGGGATGATCTGAGAATGGAAATCAGTAAGTAATGATATACATACGTCATATTGTAGCACCAGGTTAATTTTACTTTTCAGTAACTATCAATGGCAAAGGACACGACCCAGGAATATGAATTTAGCTGTTATTCTTGTTCCTGTTTCAGAACCAAAATGATAAATAGTCATTTGCAGTTTACAAACCCCTTTTTAATTTGACATACACTTGTTCTGCGATGACATTATGAATTACACCAGATTACTAATCTGGTTGCGATAATACGCAAGTACCAATCATGTTTTGCTGATTCTTCTATACGTACCAGTCAGAGCTAAAATGTACATTACATGTGTATTGGAGCCAGAGTTTGGCATATGGTCAGAGCTGCCTTCGAAAAGGTGAGGCATTTCTGATGCATTTATGCCGTAAGGCGGTGTGCCATGTCAACAAAGGGAATAAAGTGAGTGGCAGAATTTAGCTGTAGTCCCCTGTCCACTACACTATTAGGCAACTGGACAGAGCTACAGGGACAATTAATACATTTATGGTCTTAATTTAAAAATAAATAAACTACATTATCAGATAACTGGACAGGGCTACAGGGACAATGAATACATTTATGTTCTTAACTTAAAAGTAAATAAAAATGTTGTTTTCTTTCAGCTTTTCCCAGTTAGGGGTCGCCACAGCGGAACTCTGGTCCGCTAATGATTGGCAGTAGATTTTGATGAACACCGAGGTGCCAGCTCGACGTTCAGCCTTCAACGAAGGCACGCCCATTTATGCATGTCTTTCGAACGCCCACCCAACCGTGGGGAGGATATGCAGACTTCACATAGAAGGCAGTCCCCACACACCAGCCGAGAATTGAACAGGAGAACCACTTGCTGTGAGGCAGCATCGCTACCGCTGCACCACCGCGGATGTATTTGGGGGTAGCATTGTTGAGAATACTGGTGGACAATCTGATATGGGATATATATAGCTTTAATGAGCATAATGGTGGACAGTCAGATGTGGAATACATATAGCTTTAATGCCAATCATTTAGTTATGGTGATTAGCAGCAATTTCCCCAGGCTGAGACTGAAATGGATCCAATGGGATCAGTGCTCTAGTCTCATTAGAAATTCAAACTAAAATGTGGTCTATGTGTCTCCTAGACAGATCTCAGTTGGAATGTACACCTCAGTGAAGCTACACTACTTCTGTTTTGCTGAGTTATGTCATGATGTACTATCAGCAATGAAGAACTATTTGCCAACACTTAAGAAATACAGCTACAGAAGAAAATAAATGCATTTGCTTTCATGGTTATTTCTGCTTCAAACTATGGAAGTAAAATGTTGTGTGGAAAGTATGTTCCAGCTTCATCTCAGAAACTCTCTTCCAGAAAGGAAAGTTGGCAAAATAAAAGACAACTTTGGATCCAGAAATATGATATCTTCCTCATTTCAAGTGATTTAGCAGAGAGGTTTGAAAAGCTACAATGTGTAGCATCCCTGCATGTTGCTAAGGAAGTAGCCTTAAAGGCATTTAATTATGTCATTTTCAAGAGAAAAATAATATTTATAGTAGCAGTCACTTAAAGGTAATTGTGAACCTAGAAAGAAAACATTTATTTACTAGACATGTATTCCTACAAAGACTAGAAATGCTTATGTTACTGAGATGAAGAATAGAGCCAAAGATTATGAGCTTGGTAAGACGCACAATTCACTAATGTAGGAAATAATTTGTGGTATAAAGAATGATAAAAGAAGGTGCAGGATATTAAAATTGACATTAAATTGTTTAAAATGGTGTGTGTGTGTGTGTGTGTGTGTGTGTGTGTGTGTGTGTGTGTGTGTGTGTGTGTGTGTGTGTATATATATATATATATATATATATATATATATAAAGAAAGAGAACACACTGTAAAACACATTAACTACAGAAAGGAATGTGTGTAATATAAAATGTAAATAAAATAATAATGCAACAATGTGAAGTAAAGTACATGTTGCATCAATATTGGATATGTAAAAGAGAGAATCCAGATTGGAGGCAAAAGAAATGCATGTCTGTTTGTAACTTAAGGTTGCTGCAGTAGTTGTGTCTGCAAGAATTGAAGACAGCCTTGTGGTGTATTTTATCAGTGTTACAGAATCTGTGCTAGAAAAGCACATTTTTCTAATGTGTGTGAATACAAAAGCAAGTTTATTTAAAACAGTGTGCATTGTTGTTGAGCAGAAGTATAAAAATTTGTGCATACTACTGAAATTAAAAACTTGATACGATGAAGTCTGAAAATGCATTAGAGACACTGAGTTGAGTATCTTGTCTCAAGATAATTTTAAAACTTTGGTGCCAGAGACAGAATTGTCTATAAATTGTTAACATGTTCTGGCCATAGCACCTTTAAGTTATATATTGTGAATGTGAATTTAGAAATAAGGCATTCAGGACCCATTTCATACCACAATAGTTAAAAAAGTCAGTTATTGTAGTATTTTGAGTTGGATGCTTCACCAGTGGTGTAGAGGGATAAAGCTTTGACTGCGCCCTAGGTGTTCCCGATTTGAATAGCTGCTTGGGAGCCTGACAGAGAAGCAAGTAGAATGGCTGTGCTTATCCTACAATGGGTGGGTGCATGGTGTGGATTACATTAGTGAGCATTGATGGAGACCCGAGTTCATCAGAAAATGACCGCAAGCTGATGGGTAGGAGGACAGAGAAAGCATGACTACCCTGTCGGCTCAGGGTGGGGAATCACACTCAGGCTACTTCTCAGTGCTGAGCAGACTAAACAGTGATGTTGGCATGCAAGTTGTCAAGACCTAAGGCTGTAGACAGCCCTGCAAACCACTGAATGATGGCTCCTCACTCAAACCCTGTTCCACTCTTGGTGCCCTGGCACCTCATGCCATTGCAAAACCCTCACATATAGGATCTATCTGTGTGCGAAGTCCTCTCTGTCTAACAGGACCCTTCCAGTAAAGGGTTGCACTGTGGTAATACAGGGTATAGGAGGTATGGAGGAAGCTTGAAGACTATGGTGGCAGTCAAACATAGCTATGAAACATATATCAGTATATTGAGTTGTGTAGTTCTTGAAGCTAGTGATAGTAAAATAAGTTCACAGTGTAAATGCAAAGGATGCATGGGAAGAGAACCTGTCTTACAGCCACGGGAGAAAAACAAATAGGTACTATGTAGAACCATGGCAGTGTTAGCTGAGGTGATTTAATAACAGACTTAGCAAATTTGCCAGGTGAATATTACATACAAATACAATCTGATGTTGTGCAGTGGTGTATGCTCCTAGGAAAATTAAATAGCTCTGAGAAGTAAAGTAGCATAGGAAATTTAGCTAAAGGAGAGCTTAGATGTTATTAAGAGGAAATCAGGTCCACCATCGTGGGTGAACTGGAAGTCTATTGTGGTGGAAAACAATATCAAGATTTACATTTGTATTGATTAGGGAAATTAAGTAAAGTCATTCAAATGAGAATTATCATTGCTTACGGTTACTGAAATGCTTTTTAAATACAAAATGCATGTTTTTCATCACTGTATGCAGTCAAAAGTTTCTGGCAAGTAATCTAGATATTATTGATTTACTTCCTATGTTTGAGGTACAGGGTGTACTTTCTTTTGCCTTAATTTGTCTCTTGTGTGCCTTATAGCAAGTAATTCACCCAGACAGTGCTTCTCCTCTAAAAAGTTATGTTTGTGTCCGATAGGCTTATTTGGTCAACAAATTGGTAAAAAATGAAGCAGTGTCTCTTTAGAAGAATGCACATTCATTAACTTCTGTTTAGTACTTCATCAGTACCAGAACTGTTCTAAAGACCTCATGTGTAAGTAATTGAAACCATGGATGGTGTTGTAAATATAATTGATAATTGATGGAATAATACCGTGGCAACTAATGTAACTGCTAGGCTGTATAACACCTTTCTGAATGAACGCCTGCCGCCCAACAGTAAATGGCATCAGGACTTTCATTTTTATAACTGTATTTAATTAAATCTTGGAACAGTTTAATTCAGTGTCTTATGAATACAACTCATTCAAGAATTCATTAAGGAAATACCTCAGCATAAGCTAGTTAAGTAACTGTCCACTGTTGTGAATTATATGAACAAGTAGTAAAAGGTTCTCTCTTCTTACTTTCCCATTGTATATATTAATACATTTTTTGTTTTCCTCTTTTATGTAATTCTGAACAAAATACATTTTGCAAATTGAAATAAATATTGCTTCTATCTTCTTAAACATTTTGATCATGTACTTATCAATTATGTAATTATTTGTACTCTGGAGATTTTCTCTGAAGACCTTCCCTGAAAATGGATCCAGAGAAAGTAAAAGCAAATTTGCACATAAAAAGGCCACAAGGCACACACACAATACAATGTCTTATGGAATGATGTTTATACTTAACATGTCTGAGGGAACTATGCCTGTATGAAGGCTATTAAAACAAAAATATAGCCCAAGATATGAACACAGAAAGAGCTTTCAAATGCTTTAAAAAACAGCTTCCAACACACTGTCATTAAAATACTGAAATATGAGTAACAGTAGCATAGCTAGGGTAGGACAACAGCGGCAACTGTCTGAGTGGAAAGTGTTGGGGGGGTGCAATCAACTAATCCTGATCTCTCTTTAATGCAATACCATGCTTGTTACATTGTAGAAAGCAGTTTGCTACAGTTTAGAAGTAAAAAAAAAAAAAGTTATTTTTTTTAACTAAAACCTGGGTGATGTAACGCTTCATGCAGGCAGTGTATAAATTACAGTAACTGTATAAATTACAGTTTGCTACAGTTTAAAAAGAATAATTTTTTTTAAACTAAAAC
This sequence comes from Protopterus annectens, assembly GCF_019279795.1. NCBI lineage: Eukaryota > Metazoa > Chordata > Ceratodontiformes > Protopteridae > Protopterus > Protopterus annectens. The sequence continues at coordinate 238,223,257 of NC_056740.1, read as the reverse complement.
ATGTGCTCTGCAGTGCTGCATGCAGGAAGGCTATAAACTGTAACAACTGTTTGTTACTTTTGTACCAGATAGTTTGCTACAATTTATAAGAAGAATTTTTAAAAAAAAATAAAATATGTTGAAAGAAGGTTGAGAGCAGGGCACAGAAACGGGACCAGAATGTGCTCAGGTAGAAGGGGATGTCTGTGTTATGCATCTGGCCACCTGGTTGATGTGCTGGCAGAAGGAATGTCTCCCCCCCCCCCCCCCCTTGCTCTTCAATGGAATCTGACCCATAATCCTGTAAGACAATGCTTGCCTAGTCAAAAGCATTTACAACAACACAAAAAGAGATCGAGAGAGAGAGAAGGGACTATGTTAGCAATATTATGTAGATGTTCTTCATGTTTCACTGTTGCAGTCCTGACTTTTGGGATTTCCTGCCATGGAAGCCCTTGGCCAGCCTAACTACCAGAGAAAAGTCTTTCCAGCTCTCAGGCTGGTGGACTCCCTGATCAACATCAGTACATTGGTTATAAAGGTTTCAGCCTGCGTCATGAAATAAGTCTTTTCTTGTTGTGAAGTCCGAAGCTGTATACAAATGCTTTGGTTGGTCTGTGCCAGAGAGCAGTGTCATTGGAGAAGAGAAGTACCATGTTGGGGAACTTTTTTCTTTCCTTTGCTCATGTCAGATAAAGTCAATAACTGTCTCTGTTGTTGTGAACAGATCCCACACAGAGACTTTCATTTCCTTTGTGTTACTTGCCTAGGGCCAGACCATGACATCCCCAGTTGTCGTTTCTGTGCATGTTTTAATATAAGGACTATTAGACGTAGGGCTGTATTTCTAGAAATGTTCCTTAGCCAGCAACTTGTTCCTTTGTCGTCTATGGAGAATGTTGGTTGTTCCAAATCTGAACTTCCTAAGTGCAAATAAGAAAAGGAACAAAAGCTTAGACCTTCAGATGACCTCCCTCCAGGCTTGTGATTGTTGAGCAAGGTGAGGTGCTTACATAGCTCCCTTCTTTCCCTATACCATTGACTCAGACCTCTGTTAAGATTTATTTGGAGTCTGACATGCCATTATTTCTTTGCGCCTCAGCACAAGCTCTTGACATTGGCTCATCAGTTGGGTCCAGGACTGCTTTGCAAGCCTTGGCTTCCAAAGAGCATACACGGCACAAAGACTCTGCAGCAAGGCCTAGTCCCACTTCAGCTCTGGTGTTAATTCAACACTCACGAGACACAGGCATGATGTCATCTGATGCCCTTAGGCCTAAGGCCTTAGCCACTTCTAAGAAGGCTTTTGCTTCAAGGCTTTCAGCTAGGCCTTTTGGCTCCACTTCACAGGGGTCCCAGCAGGATTTAATTAAACTTGCTGAAGACTTGATCTTCATTGTCAGAGCTGGGTTCTGAACATTATTGCAAATGGCTACAAACTCACTTTCAAAGAGCATTTAAAATGCTCAGGTTATCCAGATGTCCCCATAATCAAAATGCAGAGTCTTTGTCTCAAATCCAAATCCTATGCTCATAAGGAGCAGTAGAACCAGTCCCTGCAGCAATACATGGGAAAGGATTCAGGACTGAAACACTGAAACATGAAGAACATATTGCAGTTGTGTACACATAAATGTAGACGTTAGAATGTACTCACTGTTGCAGTTTTCTTTCCTCTCCCACCTTCCCCCCTTCCCATTAGCCTACTATATTAGGCTTCTTTCTGTCCTGTACAACTTAGCCAAGGGACCCCTCGTGGGCTTCCTTGCTCTGTCAAGTTATCCATTGGATACTTCCTGTGTTCTTAGGGCTCCTCCTAGTTGAGGGCAAAAAAAATACTGATTTCATGATGCAGGCCGGCTACCTTTATACCCGTGTTAGTCAGGGTGCCCTGCTGCCTGGGAGCAAGAAAGAATTTTCTCTAGTAGTCAGGGTGGTCGGGGGATTTCACAGCAGGAAATCACAATAGTCAGGACTGTAACACTGAATACACTCGAATATCTACATTTATGGTAAGTGTACACAACTGTACTGTATGTGGAATTCTGTGAATATGCATATAGCAAAATAATTCAAATAGATTACAGATTAAAACAGAGTTAGTTTTTGCAAAAGCTCATGTAGTCAAAGACCTTTATACCCTATGACAGTGGATGCTGTGATGTCATATTCCTCATTAGAAAAGGACTCCTATCCATCTGAGACCCAAAGTTTTTTTGCCACTATACTCCTACAGTTAATTTTTTTAAATTAAATTCCCACATTACACACTAACATGGATAGTCATACTGTTATACAAGAGAAAACAATTACAAAGGTTTTTCCTTTTCATGCATTATACATATGTGGTTCAATTTAACATTACATAGATTGCTGAAGTTCTTTCTTCCCTGTTTTATTTTTCATTCCTTTGCCTGAACATTATTCTTTATGTACTGTTCTTGCATATTCTATTTATATCTGTGTAGTTTGCTCTTCCCTTTTCTAATGATACCACCACAGTTTTTTTTAAATCTCTTTTACAACATTTATGGTATGATTGCTTTAGATTTTCATTTTGATTTCCATTTTCTAGTATTTGTTTTTAGCAGTAAACAGCATTACATTTAGTAGAGCCTCACTATGTCCCGCAGTTCCGATCTTAAGCCTGAAATGCTTTGTGGGAAAGTTCCTGAAATGCTTTGTGGGAAAGTTCCCATGCTCTTTACTTAAAGCATCAATGCCTTCTAAGTGCACTTGTCTTGTGGCTGTCAGATTACAGCGTATGACCCACACATGCACTTTCTGTACAGTCTGGAAAGGCCATGACCTGAAACAGAGCGATGAGTGTTAGCAATTCAGCCTGTCAACATACAGATGTAGGAAGGAGAAGTTTGCAGCCTAATCTTGTACTCCAGCATCTGACGCGGTTGAAAGTGCCCAGTACTGGGATCCATATGTGAATGTCTCTTCTGTATCCTCAATATTTTTTTGTAGCACCATTGAAAAATTGCATAACATAAGCCAGGTGGCCATAATACTGTCATAGGTTAATAGGTATTTACTAGGCTAACAACCACAATGGCCTTTTTAAGCCTAGCCATGCATCCCAAATCTCTGACAACTTCTGATACCCTTGAAAAGTGTAAGCAGGGTTTTGGAGATGAACCATTTACAGGTTATCTGTGTCCAGTAGAGACATTGAACTCTAACTCCTAATATCTTTTTTTCACTAAATTTCTCCACTACTCATATTTACCTCCCTCCCTTCATTTCACACTTAGCTTACTCCCCTTTCACAGATTTCACTTGATTCTAACTACTACTACTGTCCTCTCTTATTTATAAATTTAAAAAAAAATCTCTAATTTTCCCTCTTTTACCTATAGCCATCCTCCCCCCTTTTGTTTTGTTGACATTTTACCTTTTTCTATCACCTGCTTTCTCTATCAACTTCCCCTCTGCTTCGGATTACTGATGTACATGCTGTTGCCTGTAAGAACTATGATTTTATATACAGTATATTCTGTACACTTATCTTAAACTCTGAGATAATTGTCATTACTTCCCCTCTAAGTGGTGAAGTCCTTATGTATTGGAGATATATGAATGATTTTAACATATTGTTTTATTGTTTTTTTGTAACTAATACCTTTCAAACTCTCATGCTACAAGTGGGAATCCAAGCATTATAATGCATGTTTATATTAACATGTGTATACTGTACTGTTTGTAAACATTTTATGGTGTATGTGATACTTTGTGGAGCCTCATCAGGCCCATAATTGAGTACAATGCCCCTTTTGGGATGTACCTTACCAGACACCTGCAGCAACTGGAAAGACCCCAAAAGTACCTCACCAAGAGGATCAAAGGGCTCAAACAGATGCCATATGCTGCCTGGTTAAAGAAACTCCAGCTCTACTCAGTGGCATATCGCCTGTTCAGAGGCGATCTGTGCCTGACGTATAAAGCCATGTCCAACCCGGAATTAATGGACATGCTGCACCTTAGAAAATCCAAATCCCATCGAGCTACGCACTCGAGAGACTTGAACCTCAGCACTGAAATAAATAGGACATGCTGGAGGGACAGATTCATAACCCAGAGGCTCCCTTCACTCTGGAATAAAATCCCAGTCCAGGTTAGGCAGAGTCCCTCATTGACTCTATTCAAGAGGAATCTTGATGAGTGGATGGGAGATCGTTTACCCCGGGTATCACTTCTGTGTTACTGTTAGACAGAGGCACAGTATACTAACCTCGAAAAAGGGCATAGCAAAATAAATTTAAAATGGGTGGCGAAAGCCAAACACATTCTGGCTAGGCTTATAAATGCCCTAGGGCAGATAGCCTAGTATGAACCTATGAATCTATGAACCTAAGATACATTTTTCAAATATTTTTGCACATCATGAATGAGTGGAAAGCGATTCTCTGTTTGGACATTCCAGTTTAGTGTCTGTGAATTGTCTGCCTTAGAAAATAACTTTCCTGTTGGCCAGTACCTCTGGTAGCAGGATCCCATAGCTTCAGGCCCTGTTATGCTGGGAAATGTATCTGATCTTTCACAAGGCTCAGGCTTCCATTAGGAGTAGTCCACATTTCTTTTCGAAAGTAGTTTAGGAATTGGTCATAAGCCAGCTCATCAGACTGTATTTTCTTTCTTTCTTTTTTTCTGTGGGAGCAGAAACCAGAAAAGAAAAGCCTTCTTAATGTGGATGTGCACCATCTGCTCATATTCTGTCTTAGGAGAATATACTGTATGAGTGTAGACAGGAAAATCGTTGTTCATCTCCTGCACTCTGGGAAGGAAGGAAAGAAGGGTAATATTTGAAAAGGGGATTGCAAATGGTGTTACTTTTTTCTATGAGAGGATGAACAGTCATTTGGAAAATGATGCTGTGAAAGGGCATTCCACGATGAACATGGCTGGTCCCAGTGCTTGCTTCAACAGTGCAGACATTTATGCTTTGGTCACAGCCATTTTCCACCTTCACCAAACACCCTTGTTTGGGTCGGGCCTCCTTTGGCACATTCACACTTCAGCACCCAGCTTTCTGAGCTGTTACTCTTAACTGTGCTCCAGTTCCTTCTGCTGTAGGGGCAAGGGTTACTGCATGGCAGTCAAACCATTAATAGCACCACAAAGTTGGGTATCCACTGATAGATGTAACAAATTCTTACCTTAGAAGTTGATCTGTGAGTGGGCTATCTATGATGGGACTCAAGCACCTTACTTACACTCTCCCTGACATGATTATATGGTTCTTCCATCCAGTGGCTACTGCTGGAGATCTCTTTAATTTTTGCAAATGTATATGCTTGTTTATCATTGTAAATACTGCAGTTGTCTTTTTTTTTCTTGATTTGCAAGAATTTATGCTTACTAGCAGTTGGTCTTCAAAGAGTCAAGGGCTATACACACTATGCTGATTTGGAGGATGACATCGTGACATGCACTGGTGTAGAGCATGTGCTATTGTGAACAGGGGAGTTTCAGAGAAAAAAAAAGATCTGCATAGGTGGTCCCTTGGCAGACCAACTGATAGGTGAAAGTGTATCTGTTATATCCAAAGTAATGCCAGTTCTGCAGTTCACAATTTAGTCTTCTCTACAACTTTTCTATGCAGTATGCAGTGTCTTCCTCCGAGTGAGATAAAATGGTTTGGATTCTGTTACTCACCTGGAGTCATTGATTCTATCATTGTGAAAATGTTTAACATATATACATATGTATACATACACACATTTTATATATATATATATATATATATATATATATATATATATATATATATATATATAAATAATATAATATATATACATGGGTCTACTTCTAAATTTCGAACTTTCACAAGTTCGAATTTCATATGGTGGAGACCACAAGATCAAACTTATGAAAGTTTGAACTATGTAAATGATGATCGAAGTACAGATGGTATATTTACTGTTTTCCTCGCTTATAGTATGATCTCAATGTTGGTATATTTAATTAACAGGGGGTGTCCCCCTGCAAAAACATAACATTTCTTTTTTATTTAAATTTTGAACTTTCACAAGCTCGATCTTATGGTCTCAACCATAAGAAATTTGAATTTGTGAAAGTTCAAAATTTAGAAGTAGACCTATATATATATATATATATATATATATATATACATATATATATATATATATATATATATATATACACACACACACACACACACATATATATATATATATATATATATATGTGTGTGTGTGTGTGTGTATGAGATATACACATGCACACATATGAGGAGGGATGGGGTGGGGGAATATGGGAGTGAGTGGTAAATACTGCTGTCCCATCTGGGGAGTGGGTGGCAGCCTAGACTCACTGCAGTAGCAGCATTAAGAGTGAGGTGAGCTACTCCCTGAAATCAGTTTTATTGAAGCTCGCAGGGCTGCAGTAGGGTGGGGGGAGTTAGGGTACACTTCCCTGTAGCAGTATGATGCTGCACCAACATCACTGTAGCCCCAGGTGTGGGTCAAGGTGAGCACAGGGGAGGGTAAGATGGGTCCTTTTGAACCTGTGAACTAGGATAGGATCTGGTGTCAGCTGATGGTCAGCTGCAAAGAAGTAGAGAGGAAAAAAGGTTTAATATGAGTGGTTAAGGAAAGGTGAACTTGAACTTAAAAATGAAGGCTGATAATGACAGCTCAGGATAGTAGACCATGTACATAATGGTTAACAAAATCCGTGACAGATAAAGACACATGCAGATTCCGCATATCAGACTCGAAACAGTTACAAATTTGCTTGTGATACATTTATAGCTGAGGGTCTGTATACTGAAAGACACAGTGATGTACCAAGATCATTATAGTTATAAGTATGAAACATTAAAATGTACAAGTACTTAAAAATTACTGGAAATTTGAACTACAAAGAATTAACAGAAATGCGGTAATGATCATATGGAACTTTTCAATGTGAACAGTTATGAAAGCTGAAGCAGGCAAAACAAATATGTTTGAGGATGAAAAATAAAAAATTGCAACATTAATTATTGAAATAGTTGCACCTAATGACTGGGGTGCCATGCATACTAAGACATACAAGACAAAGCTATGGCAGTCTGTTATAGTTCTAGAAGCAAATTGTCATAGTATTAGAAGCAAATTGGCTAATGAAGAATTTTCAAGCATACATAACTATGCTATCAATATATGTAACCTTGTATGAACTATAGAAAGAGATACCTCTGGGTTGGACTGCATCTGCTGATAAAAGCAGTCTTGGCAAGTATCAAAGATTGAAATAATGATTTCATTAATTCTAGCTATGCTGTGATTCAGGGATGAAGCCCATTTGTTTCTTGCCATTAAGAACCCTAAACATTTGAGGAAATCATGAGATGAAGCAGAGCCATAGTTAACAAATCTGGTATCCTATGCCATTCCCCATTCTGGCACCCCCACCTCAATTTCAAGTTGAGAAAAGGTTCCTCTTGTACTTGAGGACCACTAGAAAAGGAAAGTTCTTTTTAAACTGTAAAAAACATTTGTGGCCGGTGGCCAGTGTGCTAAATTGCTTCAGTCCTGACCACAAATGCAATACTGGCATTCAGTTTTGATGGCCAGTAATACAATAAAGAGCAATCGGCATCTGCCAGCTGTCCATCACTTTGCACCCAGGGCAGCTACCCCTTTCACCCCAACTTAGCTTCACCTTTAGGTTGCAAGCAGTCCTTTTTTTGTTTCACTGTATAAGCAAGAATATTAGGACTTGTTGGCTGCAGATGTCTGTCAAATCCCATTTTGGAGAGGACAGTGGTCCTTTTTCTGCCCGTAAATACCTAATAGTTGTCATTCCACATGGAAATTATGTGCAGCGATGTAATACTGGGGATCATATACTCTCATTAAGGCCTTGTAATTTATCCCGCATGCTGCCAAACTGGAGGGAAAAATGCTTTTCCTTGCCTGTCAGTAAAGATATGACTAACTTTAGTTCTTTCCACACAATATGTAAAGGTGTATTGGCTTAGCCAGCAGTTATTTGCTCAGACTTCCTACACTTGACAACTCATCTGCCTAGCTATGTTGTAAAATCTGTTCAGCTGGTGCCATAGTTGAATCTCGCACCTTCATGCTAGAGGTCATAATGTAAATGATGTTACTAAACAAGACACATCAAGTGAGAGAGAAGCATTTTCTCTCCCTGTAAGTCAGTTTTTAGATCTGGTTAAAAATGTCTTGTTTCTGTAAAGGAGGCCTAATTTTTTATAAACTTTTTTGATAGTTTGGGCTATGTGGATATCAAATTTTAGATTGTTTGCAAATTCGATCCCTAGCAGTTTGGTATGCGTCACAGGGATGATAATAGTTTTGTTTTTGGACTTTAGGGTGAAAACTGGGAGTGTTGTTGGTATTCTTGAGGAGTAAAAGAAGGAAGAGTTTGTTTTTTAATTGGGTTTTGAATGAGTTGAGAATTGGTAAGCCAGGATTCTACTGATAGAAATGAGTTCTGAGTTGTGGTGTTGATGTCCTATATGGTGGGGTCAGAGCATATGAGGGTAATGTAAAACTGGCATAAGAAAAATGTATATAAAAAAAATGAAAAATATTTTTATGTATTTCAAGCCTCATTTTATAAGACCACCCAAAACATTTTCATTTGGTTAAAGCTCTCAGTCTTAACAAACAGTTAACAGAAACGCATTCATTAATTCCTGGCCAAGTGTAAGCATTTGAAATAATTTGCCAGAAAAGTTAACTTGTTGATCTACATATATCACAGTGTATTTAAAGAAATGACCTTTATTAGCTAGAATACATTTAGCCAGTGCACAATGGGTATTCCCCTTCTTAATATAATACTCATGCTCGTATATTCTCTCCTTCATTTTACATTTAGTCTTGCCCATGTAAAAACACAGGCAAGACTGACACAAAGGTAAGTAAACTACATCCCTGGTATTGCTATCAAATATACCCCTCAATTTATAATATGATCCTCTGAGTGTAAAACTTCCCACTCATATGTACTTAAATTGTCAGCAAAATCCACAGTTTCTCATTTTAAGAGTTTTTACATTGTATTTCTATCACTTGATTTCTCTAAAGTATTTTTAATGTTCCTACCTCTCCTAAATGTAATATTTGGCTGAACCATTAACCATTTATGATCAGTGGCATTGACAAAAAGGCAGGAGTTTGAGCTGGATGTGTCAGAATTAAAGATGTTAAGATTTGCACTGGGTGTGATGAGGGTGGACAGGATTAGGAATAAGTATATTAGAGGGTCAGCTCAGGTTGGAAAGTTTGGAGACAAAGCCAGAGAGGCACGATTACATTGGTTTGGGCATGTGCTGAGGAGGGATGCTGAGTATATTGGGAAAAAGATGCTAAGGATGAAGCTACCAGGTAACAGGAAAAGAGGAAGGCCTAAGATAAGGTATATGGATGTGGTGAGAGAGGACATGCAGGTGGTGGGTGTGACAGAGCAAGATGCAGAGGACAGGAAGAAGTGGAAACAGAAGATCTGCTGTGGCAACCCCTATCGGGAACAGCCAAAAGAAGATGATGATGATTAACCATTTATGATCACTGCTGTAAGTAGTTATCAAATTTACGGCATAAATATCAGTCTTTATCACATTACCCACTGTGTCACAATTCATGCTCAAAGGCCCATTATCCACTGTAATACTTATAACTATTTCCCCCTTCAAAATAGATACATAGAATCCTTTCACCCTCTTTTGTTGTACCTTATTCAATAATTCTTCTAACAAGGCCTGTAAGTAACAACTTTTGATAAACATTACCCTCATGATCCTACATTCTTGTAAAAAAATCCCCATCACGAGACACCATTCTGGCTGCTGTCACTAGTTGGCCCTATACACTACAACCTGTGAGAGATGCACTTACATAGCCAAAATGGAAGCAAAGCTCTCTCCACCCAAGATTGTGCTAAACAGACAAGAGGAGAAGGTTAACACCCACACTACACCTCAAGCAACGCAAAGCCCTTCTAAACCCGCACCACCAACACCCACATATAGCAACACTAAATCCACATATGCAGAGGCCCTTAACTGTAACCTGCCCAAGCAACAAAGACCTCTGAAGCTGAAACACAAACAAACACCAATCACAACCAATGTGTCACATAGTTCACAACACCAGTGTGCCACCCAGCAACAGCCCCTAAGGCAAGAAAATGTACCTAACACTTAAGTCATAGGTGACTGTATAGTCTGGCACACTGATGTCCCTCTCACCAGGTTGAATAAGGAGAAAATTACAGTCAGCTGCCTGTCGGGTGCCAGGATCTGCCACATAATGCATGCACTCAAGTCACTCCACAACAAGTACAAATATCACTCTGTCATTGTCCATGTTGGAGTGAATGACTGGAGACGTATATCCCTGGACTACATGAAAAGAGACATGGAAGAGCTCTCAGATCATGTGGCCCAGGCAGGTATGACCCTAGCACCTGAGTAGCATCCTGCCTTCGCCAAGAATGATACCACAATATAAGGATAAAATGATTGACTTCAACAATTGGCTAAGCTTATGGTGTCATTCAAAGGGGATCCAGTATCTGTCTGCCTGGGATGACATGATTGACAGACCACGATGCTTTGCCAGAGATGGTCTGCACCTGTCGCCCCTGGGATTCAGGTTACTGGCTAAGGCTCTTGCCACCCCTATAGTGCCTTTTTTAGGCAAACTTCAAAGGACAAAACCACCACCGTAACAGGTACAAGCATGCAAAATCTGAAGGTAATGCTACTCAATGCTAGAAGTCTAAACCTCAAAATGCACTCTCTCGAGGCACTCCTAAAAATGGAGAACATCGATATCTGTGCAGTAATTGAGGCCTGGTTCAAGGCTCCAGAGAGCACCCCTGCAATACCAGGCTACAACTCTTACCACACTTTTCGGTCACCAAACCAGGACTGAAACACTAAAGGTGGAGGAGTGTCAATATTCACCAAGGATATTCACACCACCAGGCTAGTTGGCCAACACAATGTGTCTGAAATTTTCCAAGTGCAACTAACACTAGGAAAGACTGCAATCCAAATTGTAGCTTGCTACAGATCCCCCACCATACCCCAAGATTCTCACTACACCTTTCTAAACATACTGGAAAATATTAAGATAGAACCAAACACCCTAATACTGGGTGATTTTAACTACCTTGCCATTAACTGGGAAAACTACTAATGTCCCAACACCTTTGCGCTACGGTTCTTGGAATTCATAAATTCCAATGCCCTGGATCAACTAATCCATAGTCCCACCAGGGGCTCCAATATCCTAGACCTGGTCATTACCAACATGGGAAATCAATGCTCCATACCTATGGTCACCCCCTCATTAGTCAGGTCTGACCATAAGCTAATCACCCTTAACATCCACATCCCACCTCCACCCCCCAGTAAAGAAACCACCGTAAAAAACTTCTCCAAAGGCAACTTCATGCTACTCAAGTCAGAAGTGACAAACTTCATGACACCCATGCAGACGGGAACTGAAAGTTCAACTGCTGAATCCTACACTAAGGCACTGTACAAGCACATCCACTCATGCATAAATCGTGCCATCCCAAATAGAACCAAAATGCTCTCATCCAAAAAAAAGGAAGCCAATCTGGTGGTCCCCTGCCATAAACAAAATTTACAACAAAAGGAAGAAACTTTTGCAGAAAAGAGGAAAATCCCAGGATGCAAAAAACTCCCTTACTAGTGTCAGTAAGAAACTGAGATGCCTCATAAAATCCTCCAGAGCTAGTTACGAAAATAAAATTGCCAAAGATTCCAAAGACAACCACAAAGCATTCTATAACTATGTCAAGAATCTAAATGGCAATGCTCAGATCTGCTCTGAGCTAAAACAGGAATGGCATTAAATATACTGATCCGAAGGATATTGCCAATATCTTGGCAGATCGATTCAGTGCCAACTTCACCCCCCTCTCACCCCCTAAATGGCCCATCTCAATACCGGAAGATTGCCAAATTCCAGTAATAACGGCCACACAGGTACAAAATGCACTCTCTAAAGCCAAGAATACAGCATCCATGGGACCAGATGACATCCCGGGCTGTGTACTACATGAACTACAATATGAACTGGCACCTCACCTAAGTGTCATGTTTAATCATAGCCTCACCTCAGGTTTTGTGCCCACTGAGTGGCTCAGAGCTACAGTTATCCCAATCCACAAGGGGGGATCCACCCTGGATCCCAGAAACTACCGTCCCATCAGTCTGACAAGCCTTATCTGCAAGGCCATGGAGCGTATTATCATGGAACTTATAAACAAAGACATTGGCAACCTTCAAACACTGGACCCCACCCAGTTTGAGTTTGTGAAGGGCCGATCTTGTCTCCTGAACCTGATTGACTTCTTTGAATCAGTCTCCAGAGCCATGGACAAGGGTAAGGTGGTCCACACAGCCTATCTAGACCTTGCCAAGGCCTTTGACACCATCCTCCACTCTGGAATCATAGATAAAGTTACTAAGTTGGGCATTAATCCCTATGTCACCCAATGGGTTGCTAAATGGCTTACTGATAGAACCCACACTGTAAAAGTAGCCGACTCCAAATCTAGCTCCAGACAAGTGACAAGTGGAGTACCTCAGGGTTCAGTCCTGGGGCCGCTCTTGTTTGGCATTTACTTCTCTGAAGTACAGGTCAACACTAAGGGACTCTGGCTAACAAAGTTTGCAGATGACTGCAAACTGGGAGCCATTATTGAATCCCCAAATGATGTGGATACTCTACAAAAGGGCCTTACAGAAACAGATGCTTGGTGCCAGAGCCATGGGCTGAAGCTCAATGCCAAGAAATGTATTGTTATCCCCTTTGGGAAAAAACATGTATCCATGAATTACCATATAGGTGGCAGTACACTAAACACAGAAAGTGTGATAAGAGACTTAGGGACACAGGTGGACAGTGGTCTCACGTTCGATAACCACATCGCCACAACAGTCAGGAAATCCTTCTATGTGGCACACCTCATCACGAAGGGCTTTTCATCCAGAAAAAAGGAGGTAATTGTCCCACTGTACTCATCCCTCATTAGACCCATTGTAGAATACAACTCCCAATTTGGTATGTACCTCTCAAGACATCTGCAACAACTGGAAAGGCCTCAGAAATACCTCACTAAAAGAATTACAGGCCTAAAGCAGATGCCCTACGCTGACCGCCTTAAAAAACTCCAGCTATACTCTGTCGCATATCGTCTACTCATAGGCGATCTCTGCTTAACATACAAGGCCATGTCAAACCCAGAGCTGTTGGACATGCTACACTTAAAGAAATCACAATCCCTCAGAGCTACACACTCCAGGGATCTAAACCTTGTCATCACAATAAACAAAACATGCTGGAGGGATAGGTTCCTGACCCAGAGACTCCCCAGACTCTGGAATAGATTGCCCATACATGTCAAGCAGAGTGCCTCTTTGGACCTCTTCAAGAGGAACCTTGACGATTGGATGGGAGAAAGGAAATTCACCCCAAGGATCACGTCAGTCGCCCTGCTAGACAGGGGTCCAGGAAAGTAAATAATGTGGGAAGAAATAGCCAGGGAAGTGTTATGGCTAGGCTTGTATAGGCCCTAGGGCTGATAGCCTAGTACCAACCTATGAACCACAGATCTTTTCTGATGGTAAGGGTAGGAGCTGTCAAAATGGAGGAATGCATTTGAATATGGTTTCGATACAAACTTCCTCCCTATCTTTCTCAAGTAACACATCCAAGTATGCTATTCTTTCTGTGTTTATTTTGTATGGAAGTACTAAAAAATCTGTTGGAAAATTTATGTAATCGGTAAAGGTGGTAATACTGTCAACCCCATCTTTCCAAAATATACAAATATCATCCCTAAAGCATGCTTAAAGTTGGATTTTTCCATTAATTGTTTTATTATTAAAGATGTACTTATGCTTCCATTGAGCCATTACTATGTTTGCAAATGCCCCTCCACATGTGGACCCCACTGCAACCCCCATTTATTGCAAATAATAATTACCCCAAAAGCACAAGAAATAGTTACTCAAAACTATATGTAGCAGGTTTTCATACACATTAATGTCCACTTGCTTTACTCCTTTATCATATAGGACTTCTGTTTCTCACTGAATCCCAGTTTCTTAAAATATAACACTGTAAAGGTCCTTTAAGGCTGTAGTTAGGAGTATATCATCTGCGCTGAAGGGTAAATCTTTAATCATACCTAAAAAAACTCCAGCAGTATTTACAGATCTGTTTTTCATTAGATAAGAATCTCTTTCAACTTAAAGTCCAAAAACTTGGCACAGGGGTATGTGATGGATTTTCTCCCATCGACTATGGGGTACATAGTGGGATCCATCAAGTTCTTGTGAATTTTTGGGATTCCAAACATAATTGGGATAATTGGGGCTGCCAGGTGCAAATAGTTGTACACATCCATATTGATTCTGTTATCAATAAACAAGTCTTCTATAGCAGAATTAACTTTCCTATATGGACCATTCATTTCACTTTTAGAAACCAGTTCTTAAGTATCTGTATCCAAAATCCTCAACATTTTATTGTTGTACTGGTGAAAGTCCATTACCACCAGCCCACCTCCCTTGTCTGGTTTCATTATTTGAATGTTCTGTTGTCTAAGATAATCCAGCACATGCTGTTCTTCCCTGTTTAAATTATTATATCTGGTTCAGTTCTTTTTTCTAGCAAGCTGATCCCTAATGTCTAGTTTGCATACTTTGTCGTAGGCAAGCATTGGATGGAGGGGTGGGTTGAAGGTATTAGGTATGGAGAAATCACGAAAAACTCCAGTATCCTCTTCAAAGATAAGTTTGAAATTTACCTTTCTTAGGTATAACTTTAAATCAAACAAGGTAGTAGCCAAATCTGCTCCTCTGGTGGGTACGAAAGTAAGCCCCTTGCTCAGTGTATTAGCTGTGGTTGCATCAGTTTCAGTCCCCAAGAAGTTGTACTATTTTAAAATCATCCTCTAAGTTTGTAGTAAACCTAACATGAGGTGCCATCCATCTCACCCAAATATATGTAGAAAAAGGCTTTATTTTTTTCATATTGCCAATGTGCAATGCCTTTTTTATGATAAGCTAGTTTTCACACTTGCCTGTATGTCAAAGTATTGTAGAACATGGCTCAAAATATCATTTTGTGGAGAGCATGCAGTGTTATAGTTCTCATATAAAAGTGATTCATCAGAACAAGTCTGAGTAAGGAGTAACACTTTACACGATCATTTGTCAGCCTTAATATTTTGAACGTGTCATGGAATTATGAGACAATTGTCATGCCTATTTTTAGCAGACAGTCACACTGAGTAATATCCTTGCTTCTTTAACATTCTGCTAGAACCATTTTTAGTGGCACTTCTTCTAGGCTTCATTATTTTTACTTGGTTGTTGACTTATAGTATCAATAGCAGAGTAAATGTGTGAATGGGTATTTTTTTGCATACTAATTCCTGTTTGCATAATGCCTGTAGAGGCCTTGAAGTTTTTCTTGCCTTTTCTGTTTGCAGCAAATTACAAAAATATATGTATCTCTCCAATAAAAAGAAAAACAAAAAGAGAAATTAAATATCAGCAGCAGCAATCAACTAAATGCAGTGTAATAAGATTCCCCATAAATGATTATAGAACTGTCTCCATAGGCATACAGTTCAGCAGCCTTTACTAACCATTTTGTAGTATGATGCTCATGATGCAATACTTGTCTGCACTGGGAAGATCATAGCTTAGTTTGATAGCTGCAAAGCCATATCATCTGTTCTTTCAGAGTTAACTGTGGTATTCTGAAGCCATTAAATCTGAGATGACAATGAACCAGTGCTATCAGCTTTTTTAAACTATGTCTGACCTATTTTAACTCACCAGGACTAGGCTGGCTTGTAACCACTGCATTTAAAAAAAGTGACACCCTGGCATTGCTGTCAACTCCAACAACTATTTCAATAATAAGAAGTCCAACTATCCATTTTCTAAATCTGCTTATCCTGCTGAAGTCTGTAGAGGTTAACAAACTTAGTAAAATAGAATAAACGTCCCTGTCCAAACAAAAGTGTCCAACTTCTCCCAGGCAAGCTGAGAGAGAGAATTCCACTATGCATTTCTAGAGTATTTACTGGGTCTTCTCGCAGTAGGCCATGGCTGATACACCTGTCTTGGGAGATGCCAATAGGCTTTCTTATAATTTTCCTGAGCATATCACCTGTCTACTTTCCGCAGAGAGAAGCAGTGGTTGTATTGTGAGGCCTTCTGGGCAGGTTGACCAGTTCACCCCTCTCATGGGGAATGAATCCAGATACTCTGCAAAAGAATATGATTTCTGTCAAAACTATACATTGTCTCACCTCTTCATTCACCACCTGAAAGTGATGAACATAAGTGAGGATGGGAACATAGACTGACTGTTAAACTGAGAGCATTTTCCTTTGACTCACCACCACAAAATGGGACAATGTCTGCAGTACTGTGATAGCTACACTCATCCACTGGTCAGACTTCCAATCTTCCCTTCCTTCACTCATAATGAAGACACCAAAGTTACATGAACTCTCACCTGTGTCACAATTCATGCTCCAAGGCCCATTATCCAATGTAACACTTATAACTATTTCCCCCTTCAAAATAGGTACATAGAATCCTTTCACCCTCTCTTGTTGTACCTTATTCAATAAGGTACAACAAAAGATAACACCATGCCATATAACATTTTTGGGTACAGTGTCAAACACCTTTTACAAGTCTTAAGAACTCATGCATACACTATTGGCAAACTCCTCTTTTCCATGTTATATCTTTACAAAGAAAAACAGTTGATTTCCTGTTCCATCATCAGCAGAGAATTTGCATTGATCCTTCTGATTATAAGGTTCAGTTATTGATTGAAGCCTTCTTACCAGCAGTCTGAGATATCCAGGGAGGCTACAGCATGTGATACCTCTGTGTTTAACTTACTCTTTTGTTATCAAGGTAAGTGAACTGGTCATCGTGAACCCCTTTCAGCCAAGACTCAGACCACAAGGCCACGGGTAAACACAATGTGTACAGACACCGAAGAATAATCAGTCGATTAGCATTTTTTGAGAGGTATGACAAACTGAATGTGCCCACTTGAAAACTCACATAAACATGGGAAGAATATGAAACCTCCACACAAAAAATAGCCACAGGTCAGGATTGAACTCCAGACACTGGAGCTATGAGGCAAACATCTTAACTACTGAGACACGATGTTGTGTTCTGCATCTGAAGCTCAAATTTGTGTTGCCCTATTTGAAACTGGAGTCACTACTCTAGTCTGCCTTCTAGTGGTATTATCCTAGTTTTGCTTGCAACATTGAAAAGGTATGTTAACTGCATCCCTCCAGCAGCATCCAGTCCCTTCAACATTTTTGGTGAAATGTCATACACTCCTGCAAGAAAACAAAATTCGTGTTATCATGCTATATGGAGATTTATTCAATAGACCACAACAAGATTAATAAAAAAGTGTTTTTCAGTTTCTGTTCATAATAGTCCCTTAAAGTAGAATAATTTTTCTTTGTGATTTTTTTTTTCCTTAAACTTCTTTTCTTTAAATTGAACAATTGCACCTAAAACCAGTTGAAAGATTTCCATATTTGCAAACATTTTCTAGTAAAGGAAAAACAATTTTTTGTGCATTAGCAATTACTTTTTTATGTTTTTCTTGCAATTTGTATTTCCATTGTGAGAACAAAAAAGTGACGTAAGTTCAAACTGCTTTGTGTAAGTATGTGGGTATTATATTTTTAATTTGTAAAGCAAAATACTGACCGTATAGATTACCCAGATGAATTATGTATCAAATAAAGACCAAATGGACCACCTGCATTTGTAATTGCCTTTATCTTAACCAAACATAGGGAAGTAGTATAAGATGGAAGATTTCTTCTGAATTGTGTTCAATCATGTCACATTTAACAGTGTTTAGCATTTGTTGAATTTACTTCTGTTAATTTAATGATTTTGGCTGGGATTCAGAAAGCGTTTTTCCATGAGCACTATTTGGGCAACGCTCTAGTGCCCACTAGTGTGATAGTAGTATAATGAAATTTGAAGATATGATAAAGCTGCATGAAACAATAGCTCATTAGTAGTTTTTTACCATGTCAGTAATTCAGACACTTCACAATTACAGGTAACCAGCCGCTCTAGTGTTCCTCCACCAGCCCGTGTAATTAAATCGCTCAGGCACCTATAGAAACACACACACACACACGCACGCACACACACACACACACACACACACACACACACACACACACACACACACACACACACACACACACACACACACACACACACACACACACACACACACCTGCAGCCATGCCCATACATGCTCACACACATTCTGATGTGCAGACTCGCACGTGCACAGAGATGGCTTCACGGTACATCTGTTCTATGGAATTAACATCTCGCTCCCTCAGTAGGACTGTATATGTGTACACCACCAGAAATCAGCACATCATTTTTTTTTTTCAATTTACTCCCCACACAACAGAAAAAAACTATTCTGTGGATCACTGTCCTATGCTGTTTTGATACAGCTGAAAGGTCCTGGGGAAGCAAAGCAAACCAGGATAATTAACATTAATCGCACGTCTGGACTGCTGTATTTGCATGTGGTCTTGACCATCAAGACTTACATAGCATTGCCGACCAAAGGTAGCACTACAGTGGTCTCTGAATCACTCTGGCATAACACACTAAGCAATCCTACTACAGACAGAATTTATCAGTGCATTATGCATTTCTGAATCCTGGCCTTTGTTTATAACATCATGGCTTTGTTTTCTAATCTTTTATAGAAACCTAGACATCATTAACTTCAGAAATATTATGTTTATGTATGTACAACTACTTTGTATTTTACTCTTTTGTAACACCCAGGTTGAGCCTGAGATTGGTCCATTGAAATCAGTGATCTCTCTCAGTTAATAGTTTGGTATTCCATTAAATTAAAATAAAATATTTTTTTAATTTTATTTAAAAATAATGATTTTTACAGATTGATTTGAAAACCTACTGTTCTTAAAATAAGGTTGAAGTTTCCAGAACTGCACCACATAATTTCTTTACAGTTTAAGCTAAAATAAAAAGATAACTACATACATAATTTGTTCTTAGTTTTAACCCTGAGATAAGCTGCTTCTAGGTTTTCAGATGTATGAGTAGTTACATGCCGAAAGTAAAAGTTGTGATAAAGATGAGTCTTTTCAGTCTAATTTGAAAAAAAAAGATGGAAAAGGCCATTAAGATATAATGTATCTACCTTGGGTAATAAATAAAAAATAAATATATCTAGGAAGCCATATGGGTAAACCTATGGGGTGAGTTTGTGGCTACACATCCATTTGCCTATTTTGCTTGGCCAAGGAATTACTACACTTGATAGGCAGGGGGTTTGCTCCATAGATGGGAAATGCATTGGGTATGAACCTATCTGTCCAAGAAGTTTTGTTAATTTGAGGTGCTGCAGTCCTGTAGGCTCTTTCTAGGGTACAAAAGTTTAGACAAAGGCCACCGCAAAGGAGCCAGTGGGCTAGGAATATAGGGGCGATCAAGCTAATCCGTTAGGTTATCTAGGGGTTTTAAGACCATTGTTTTTCTTTGTTGAAAATATCTGTGGTCTTTCTGGTTGGGTGATATGCTGTGTTTGGTACATGGTGGATGGGGCACTATATTCAGCAACCAGACTAACAAGGTAGGAGTTTAGTGGAAGAATGGCATTTTTAAACCTGGAGGAAATTACCTTGAAAATTAGTTGGGCCACATAGAATGATTTCCAAACTATGGTGCGCCATTATTACCTTTATTTAATTTGATGCCTCTGTAACTAGCCTGCTATTTCCAGCACAGCGCTACCCCCACCCAGTGTCGTTTATACTAGAATTGGAGAGGTGAAGAACTGTTAATAACTAGCTTTTCATCCAAAAGGAAGGATAATTAAATTATGTCAGATGTTCTTCATGTTTCACTGTTGCAGTCATTACATTTGGGTTATCTGCTTGCAGGTAGGCCTGATTAAGAAACTCTTGGGTCCTGCATCGGTTGCTGTCTCATCTTCCATGATGTCAGGGCATCAGGGGTATAAAACATGCAGCCAACGCCATTACATCAGTCTTTCTTGCCGTGTGGTGCCCAAAGCAAAAGCAGTTCGCAAGTGCTGGTTGGCCGACTCCTGAAATTTTCATTTTCAAGTTTCAGAACCTAAGTCTTCAACTAAAGCTAAGTACCCCGTTAGGGAAATTTTTCTTGCTCCTTACCAATGTCAGTAAAAGTTAATAATTGCATTACTTTTTTCAGTCCCAGGGGGGGACACAGAATTAAGCAGTGGGGGGGCCTCCACTTCCATATCTGGGAATAAGACTCCCCCCTATCGTAAACTGTCTCAATGACTTCCTTTTAAAATTTCCAAGCACTTATTAACTGACTGCCCCTTTGGAGGGAAAGATTGCTCTTCATGCAAAGAATTGGGAGCTCATTACCCAGGACAAATGGGTTTTACATATAGTGTCCCAGGGATACAGATTTCACTTCCACACATTGTCAACACCAAGTGGGTGGCCGGACCTACCCCCAAATCAGTGGGCAGAGGCCCAAAAACAAGTACTTTCTTTCTTAAGCATGGGGGCTATTCAACTGGTACCAGAAGAGGAAAAGGGACAAGGTTTCTACTCCAGACTTTTCCTGGAACCCAGAAAAGACAATTCATGGTGTCCTATTTTGGACCTGTCTACTCTAAACACCTTTTTGGAGATTCCAAAATTCAAGATGCTGACTCTTCACCAATTACTTCCTATGCTAGGCAAAGATGCCTGGTTGGCAACACTAGATTTAAAAGATGCATACCTGCACATCCCCGTCAGGGAATCTTGCAGAAGATACCTATGCTTCAAAGCAGGATACACGCACTATCAGTTCTCCGCACTGCCCTTTGGCTTATCTACCATGCCCAGGGTATTCACAAATTGCCTAGCTCCAGTTATTGCATTTTTAGGCAAAGAAATATTCAAATATACCCTTAACTGGACGATTATCTAATTCAGGCAGAAAGCCAGGACATACTTTTGAATCATCTGGCCTTTGTACAAAGGGTTCCAACTTGTCTGGGGTACACCATAAAATAAAAGAAATCACACCTGGTACCCTGTCAACAAATTATATTCCTGGGAGCAAGCATGAATACAACTTCCCAGATGGCTTACCTCACTCCAGAGAAACAAATTAATTTGACAACATACTTCAAACAAGTGGCCACAGAATCCCTGCTATCTGCAAGACAAGTACTGCAAGCCTTGGGGTTCATGGCCTCCTGCATTCTTCTAATTCCATATGCAAGACTGCATATGAGGAAACTACAGTGTTATCTAAAAAGCCTATGGCGTCAACATTCTCAAGACCTAGAAACAATGATTCCTATCATACCTTGCCTATGCCTAGAGTTCCTTTGGTGGGCAGAGGCCTGCCACCAAAACAAGGGACTACCTTTCACACCACCCCCTGCCAACCAAACCCTAACAACAGATGCATCAGACTATGCATGAGGTGCTCACCTGGCAGGGAAGTAAATTCAGGGCAAATGGAACCCAAGTCAAAATGCACCTGCATATCAATCAAAAAGAAATATTAGCTGTACAGAATGCTCTGACAGCCTTCAAGGACCACATTTTTCCAGGACAACTAATGGTAAAGACGGACAACACCGCTGTTATGTGGTACATAAACAAGCATGGGGGTACACATTCGTACCCCCTGTGCAGACTAGCCATGGCATTGTGGAACACAGACTTGTGCTACCAAGTGCACCTACAAGCTCAGTTCCTGCCAGGAAAATTAAATACACTGGCAGATGGACTAAGCAGAAACCTCACGGACCCATACTAGTGGAAAATGGAACCAAGGATTTTCAACATATTGACAAGCAAATGGGGGTGCCCAGATATAGACCTGTTTGCCTCTCCCCAGAACTACCAATTGGACAAAGTTTGCACAAGGACTCACCACAAACAAACCTGGAAAGTGGATGCTCTGTCCTTCAGCTGGAAAAACCTATCAGTCTATGCCTCCCCCCTCTGCCTCTGCTCTCCAAAGTACTACTAAAAATCAAACAGGACAAACCAAGGATGATTTTGATTGCTCCAGACTGGCCGCGCCAACACTGGTACCCTTTCCTGCGCAGGGTGTCACGGTTATCTCCATGGCACCTGCCTCAGACTCCTATCCTGCTGTCTCAGCAGGAGAAACAGATTCTGCACCCTCAGCTTCTAACACTGAACCTTGCAGCCTGGCTAATTACTTAATCTTTCCTTTACCATCCCATAGCAAACCAGTGATGGATATCATTTTAGAGGCAAGGAGCCCTAGTACTAGAAAATCTTATGCTGAAAAATGGAAAAGATTCTGTGCCTGGAACCAATCTCTAGGGATGAGCACAGCAGTGCCCAATTTACCTCAGATTTTACAATACTGAACTGAGATGCTTCACAAGGGCCTGTCTTTTTCTTCCATTAAAATCCATGTCTCAGCCATTTCAGCTCATTATAACACAGAACCTCCCTCTTCTCTTATCCACTGCTCAAGCAGTTCCTCAGAGGGGCCAAAAATTTGAGACCACCCAGGAGATCTCCAACCCCAGCCTGGGACCTTAACTTTGTCTTGGAGAAACTCGCTCTACCTCCTTTCGAGCCAGCTGCTACTTGCAGACTTAAAATTTCTTTCTTGGAAAACAGCTTTCCTTTTAGCAATCACTTCAGCTAGAAGGGTATCTGAATTACAGGCCCTTATGGCAGTGGAGCCTTTCATCATCTTTCATGCGGACATGGTGTCCCTCAGAACCAATCCATCCTTCATGTCCAAGGTGGTATCTAGTGTGGCTCTTAATCAGTCCATTCATTTGCCAACCTTCTTTCCCAATCCACAGAATAAAGGGGAATGGATACTGCATTCCTTAGATGTGCACAGACAACTTAGATTCTACTTGGACAGGACTAAACCTCAAAGGAAATCTTAACAACTGCTGGTGGCATTTGCTGCAGGGGCAGAGGGGAAGGCTATTTCAAAGCAAACCTTTTCAAAATGGACAAGCCATTGCATTCATTTCTGCTATAAGCACCATGGAAAACCTATCAGGGGATCAGACCTCACTCCACCAGGGCGGCATCTACCTCTACAGCCTTTCTCAGAGGCGTCCCTACCAGGGACATCCTAGAAGCTGCTACCTGGAGCTCTGTACATACTTTCACCAAGCATTATCATTTGCCAATTTTCTCTAAATCCAGAGCTGGCTTTGCCACTGCAGTCTTGCACGGCCTTATAGCTGGCCCAAATGCTATCTAAATTCCTCCTCCCAACCATAGCTTTGGGAATCTACACAAATATAATGACTGCAACAGTGAAACATGAAGAACATAGTACAGTTGTGTACACTTACCATAAATGTAGATGTTCGAGTGTATTCACTGTTGCAGTCCTGGTTACCCTCCCTCCAGCACCCTAACATCTTTTTTGAGATTTTAAGTATTTTTTCTCTGTTTATTTGCTAAGTTTTTCTGCATAGCTGCCTAGCTTGAGCATTTTCTGGCTTGTTAAACTTGATTTCTGTATTAGTAGCTGTATTTAGAGCACAACCAAAAGCTGTTTGCTGAATTTCCTGTTTGCACTTAATTTTAAATCGTTTTTTTTCTTAAAACTTGCATATTTTCTGTCCTTGACCTAGCACTCTTGTGTGGGGTCATTTACTGCACTGTTATAACTTGATATTACTTGTGAACCTCTGCTATCTCTGTAAAAAGCAAAACAAAAAAATCTTGCTTTTTTCCCACTTTTCTGAGAGTTAAAAAAGTTCAGTTACAGGCTTGCTGTTCCTGAACTGTTTGAAAGTTTCTGTGAGGCCATTTTTGCTTGGGCTGGAGGAGGGTCTCTCTTTTGATCAGTGGCAGTGACTAACATTGAGCAGCTTCCCTGCCCCCGTAGAGGTGGTTACTGACTTGAAACTGTAGTTTTATTGGCCACTAGGGGTCATTTCCATAACTCCTTCATCTTCCTCTCTTAAAACCTAGTTGCCTCTTGGTTTGGGCGTCTTTTCAGGCTTGTTGGCTGTTGGTGAAGCACCCTCCAAGAGGAAAAAACGCTGAGAGAAGAAGGGAGCCACTTTTGAGATTTTAAGTATTTTTTCTCTGTTTATTTGCTAAGTTTTTCTGCATAGCTGCCTAGCTTGAGCATTTTCTGGCTTTGATTTCTGTATTAGTAGCTGTATTTAGAGCAAAACCAAAAGCTGTTTGCTGAATTTCCTGTTTGCACTTAATTTTAAATCGTTTTTTTCTTAAAACTTGCATATTTTCTGTCCTTGACCTAGCACTCTTGTGTGGGGTCATTTACTGCACTGTTATAACTTGATATTACTTGTGAACCTCTGCTATCTCTGTAAAAAACAAAAACAAAAAAAAATCTTGCTTTTTTCCCACTTTTCTGAGAGTTAAAAAGTTCAGTTACAGGCTTGCTGTTCCTGAACTGTTTGAAAGTTTCTGTGAGGCCATTTTTGCTTGGGCTGGAGGAGGGTCTCTCTGTTGATCAGTGGCAGTGACTAACATTGAGCAGCTTCCCTGCCCCTGTAGAGGTGGTTACTGACTTGAAACTGTAGTTTTATTTTCCCTTTTGGGTCTATTCCTGCTTCTTTCCAGCCCCTGCTATCAAGCACGCTTTAACGTGCTTTAGCGGGGAGTTGCCACTAGAGCAGCATCGGGCAGCGCCGGTTAAACAAGGTTAAACTCTTTCTGGCTCCAGAAAGTCTGTTCTTCAATTTTTCCCTTAGAACTGCTCTGTTAGGAACCTAAACAGTTTACACCTACACTAAAAAGTGCAGCACTTGTTCCAAATAGCTTTTTCTTCTCAAAAAGCTCAGCACTTGTCTTATAAGCATATCCCTTGTCTTATAAGCATTCTCTTTGCAGGTCAAGCACTCCTATATTATACAAATCTCTCACTAGCAAACCCCACCAGAAATGCCCACTTCCCGTCTAAGCCCACTACTTTTCTGTCTCATACCAACTCATAATTCTTTCTAGCATGTCGAAGGGTCAGATGCTGGCGTCCTCTCCTGCCCAGTTGGTGAATCTGGGAATTCTGAGACAATGTTACAATTGCCTCATGTACACGGACAACCCTCTCCTCCTCCCATGTAACACTAACCCTTGTGAGAGATGCAGCTATTTAGCCAGACTGGAGGCTGAGCTCTCTCAACTCAGGACTGGCAAGACCAGGCAAGAGGAGAAGGCAACTACACACACCACAATACCAGTCTCACATAACTCAACCACACCACTGAATCAAACACATAAACACACTATGACATACTCGAGGCTCTGAGTAAAATTTACCTAAACAGCAGAGGCCTCCAAAGCAGACACCCAAGCAACTGCAAACTCAATACACCACACAAACAACACATAAACAACAAAATCAGTGTGCAAAGCAGTCACTGCCCTTAAGGCCAAATACAACACCAAACATACTTGTCATAGGTGACTCCATAGTCAGACACACTGACGTCCTGCTCACCAGACTGAGTAAGGAGAAGGTCACAGTAAGCTGCCTGTCGGGCGCTAGAATCCGCCACATAACACAAGCACTCAGGTCTCTCAACAGCAGGTACAAGTACGACTCAGTCATTGTCCACGCTGGTGTCAACGACCTGAGACGTACCTCCTTGGACTACATGAAAAGAGACATTGAGGGGCTCTCTGATTATGTAGCCCAGGCAGGTATGACCCTGACCTTGAGCAGTATCCTACCTTCACCTAGAGTGATGCCACAATACAGTGATAAGATGATCAGCTTTAATAATTGGCTTAAATTCTGGTGTCATTCAAAGGGGATCCAATGTCTGTCTGCCTGGGATGACATGCTGGACAAGCCACGCTGCTTCGCAAGGGATGGCTTGCACCTGTCACCCCTAGGCTTCCGGATATTGGCAAAGGCCCTTGCCACCCCCATAGTGCCTTTTTTAGGCAAGGCTCAAATTCTAAACCTACCACCCTAGAACACAAAAAAGTAAAAAAACTAAGGGTAATGCTGCTCAATGCCAGAAGTCTCAATCTCAAGATGCACGCACTCGAGGCCCTTCTCAGTATGGAGAACATCGATGTCTGTGCTGTGACAGAAACCTGGTTCAAGGCTCCTGAGAGCACCCCAGCACTAGCAGGTTTCACCTCATATCATGCTCCGCCCCAAAATCCGGACAACACCAAGAAAGGAGGGGGTGTCCATATTCATAAAGGACACCCACACCTCAAGGTTGGTGGCAACGCACGATGCATCGGAGACCATCCAGGTGCAATTAACCATAGGCAAGACTGCTCTGCAATTTGTAGCATGTTACAGGCCACCCTCTCAAACTCAGGAACCTCACATGGCCTTCCTGAAAACAATGGAGGGATAAATGTATCTCCAAACACCATCATACTAGGTGACTTCAACTACCCTAATATAGACTGGGAACACTACTCAAGCCCAAACACTCTAGCCCAAAGGTTCCTGGAGTTCATAAACTCAAATGCCATGGAACAACTAGTCACCATCCCCACAAGAGGAGAAAACATACTTGATCTCATCATCACGAACATGGGATCACAATGTTCAACACCGGAAGTATACCCTCACTGGTGAGATCAGATCATAAACTAATCTCGCTGGAGGTCCTCATCCCCCCACCTGAAATAAAAAGACCACAGTGAAAAACTTCTCAAAAGCCGACTTCACACTTCTAAAACTAGTGTGGTCTCCTTTAAGGCCCCTGAGCCAGTGGTAAACATTACTCAAACCGCTGAATCACTTACAAATGCCTTCTACCAGCACCTACAGGACTGCATGGATCAGGCAATCCCAAACAAAACTAAGACTCTTTGTACCAAAGGCAAGCGTCCAGTCTGGTGGACCCCAGCCATAAACAAGCTCTACAACAAAAGGATGAAGCTACTACAAGATAGAGCAAAATCCTTGAAAGGTAAGACACCTTTGATCATTATAAGTAAAAAACTAAGAGCTCTCATAAAATCATCCAAGGCAAATTTTGAGAGAAAAATCACGAGGACTCAAAAGACAATCATAAGGCCTTCTTTAGCTATGTTAGAAACCTAGGAGGAAACTCCCAGATATGCTCAGAATTAGTTCAAAATGATGTGAAGATTACTGAACCTACACACATTGCCAACATACTGGCTGACAGGTTCAGTGCAAACTTCTCCCCCCCCCAAAAGGAGAGATATCTATACCAGAGGATTGTAGCCCCCCAAACATCCCCAACGCCCAGGTGAGAACTGCTCTCTCCAAAGCAAAAAACACAGCATCCATGGGACCGGATGGTGTCCCCGGCTGTATGCTCCACGAACTCAATGAGGAATTAAACCCGCAGTTAGGACAGCTGTTTAATCTTAGCCTCACCTCAGGATACGTACCCAAGGACTGGCGCACGGTGACTGTGGTCCCACTTCACAAGGGCGGTGCCTCCACCGACCCTGGAAATTACCGTCCCATTAGCTTGACAAGCCTTATCTGCAAAGCCATGGAGAGGATCATAATGGAACTCATAAATAAAGACATAGGGAACTTGCAGACTTTGGATCCAACCCAGTTTGGCTTTGTCAAAGGCAGATCATGCCTTTTAAACTTGGTTGACTTTTTCGAGACAGTCACCAAGGCCATTGATGAGGGAAAGGCAGTCCATACAGCCTACCTTGACCTGGCAAAGGCCTTCGACACAATACCCCACTCAGGTATCATCAAAAACTCATCAGCTTGAATGTAAACCCATACATCACAAGATGGGTTGCAAACTGGCTAAGTGACAGAACCCACAGGGTCAGAGTTGCTGGAGCCATGTCAGACTCAAAGCCTGTCACAAGTGGTGTCCCACAGGGCTCAGTCCTGGGTCCACTCTTGTTCGGCATCTACTTTTCTGAAGTACAAGCAAACACAGGAGGGTTATGGCTGACAAAGTTTGCAGATGACTGCAAACTGGGCGCCATAGTCGAAAACACATCTGACACAGATATCCTTCAGAAGGGCCTCACAGAAACGGATAACTGGTGCCAGAGCCATGGCCTAAAGTTAAATGCCAAGAAATACATAGTCATACCCTTCGGGAAAAACAAGGTTACCCCTAGCTACCATATAGGTGGCAATCCACTGAGCACAGAAGAAGTCATCAGGGATCTGGGGACCCAGGTTGACAGTAGCCTTTCGTTTGATACTCATGTTGCTAAAGTGGTTAGGAAAACCTTCTACATTGCCCACCTGATCATGAAGGGATTCACATCTAGATCAAGGGAGGTCATCGTCCCCCTGTACTCATCACTCATTAGACCTATGATTGAGTACAATGCCCCATTCGGAATGTATCTGACCCGACACCTGCAGCAGCTGGAAAGGTCCCAAAAGTTCCTCACCAAAAGGATAAAGGGTCTCAAAAATATGTCTTATGCTGCCCGACTGAAAGAACTCCAGCTCTATTCAGTCTCATACTGCTTGCTCAGAGGTGACCTGTGCCTGACATATAAGGCCATGTCAAACCCTGATTTGATGAATATGCTTCACCTCAAAAATCTAGATCCCTCAGAACCACAAGGGCGGGAGACTTAAACCTTGACACGGTTATTAATAGAACGTGCTGGAGGGACAGATTCATCACCCAGAGACTCCCTATGCTGTGGAACAAAATCCCGGTACATGTAAGGCAGAGCACCTCGCTGGCCTTGTTCAAGAGGAATCTTGACCAATGGATGGGGGATCGCAGATATACCCCAGGGATTACTTCAGTGTCACTGCTTGACAGAGGCACAGCAAATTAATAGGCATAGTTTTACTCAAACTAAAGGGGTGGCGAAAGCCAAATAACTATGGGCTAGGCTTATAAATGCCCTTGGGCAGATAGCCTAGTATGAACCTATGAACCTATGAACCTCTACTTTCCTTTACTATGCTTAAAAGCCTTTTTGGTGTATTTGCTTTTTTGTTGGAGGTATATCTTTGTACTTTTATATTTAATTGCTTCCCATTCCAGGAGCATCTGACATCTGGGGCAAGAAAAACTGATGTAGTGGCATCGGCTGCATGTTTTATACCCCTAACGCCCTGACTTCATGGAAGAAGGGACGGCAACCGATGCAGGACTCAAGACTTTGTTAATCAGGCTGACTGAGGGCTACCTGCAAGCAGATAACCCAAATGTAGTGACTGCAACAGTGAATACACTCAAACATCTACATTTATGGTAAGTGTACACAACTGTACTTTCTGCTTAAATGTTAAATTCTCACTTATTGTGACCTGTGTGGTGATACTACTTTACACTTTTCTGCTCTGTTCCATCTGATTGCATTTTTTAGTTTGTTCTGGGACTTTATTCTTGTATTTTATTTAGCAGTTGTGGGAAGATTGTGTTTCTGCATTATTCTCCACTTCTATTTCCACAAGTAAAATTACTTGTAAAAGCTATTTGTTTGTATTTTTAACTCTGCTTGGCCATGATCTTGTAGTTAAATTCACAGTTGTGGCAAAACTGTGTAGTACCCCTGCCAGATTTTTGCCTTAGTCATTTATTACTGCATTTTTTTCATAAACACTGTTAGTGGTAAATTTCTGCATAGGCTGGTGCCTTAAACTGTAGTAAAAGTTCAATAGTGGGAGAATTGTCTCTGATCCAGTTTGTGCTTCTGTGCTTTTACATTCTGCTTATCATTTACCTGCTTGCATTCTGTGTCTGCCCTATCTCCCATTAACACATTAAGCTCGTTTCTGAAATAGCTTCAGTATTGCCTTTATTTGATTGAATGTCTCTGTAGCTATCCTGCTTGCTCCTTGAAATCTCTTCACCAACCCTTCCACATTTTTGATGCTGTTTTATAATGCTGTCTCTCTACCCTCCACTCTTGTGATAATCGGATTTCCAAACCCCCCCCCCTTTAATTGCTGTTGAATGTTGTATAAGCTATTTTTATGTTCTTCCCACCTGTTATTCTATAGATCCATGATACTGACTGCCCACACAGCAAACCAGTATTGCTGTTGAGTAAACTTCTTTTACTACATACTGTCTCCTGCTCATTTTCCTGGAGCTCAGCAAAGCTTGTAGTCCTAGCCTGTATTCCAGTGCCATCCAGGAAAAGTTAAGTACCTTTGACTGCTAAATCATGCTTAAGTTATTTTGAGTAATTGCTACTGTTTCCTGCATTTATGTGTGCATTTCACTGAATTTTGTAAGAAAAAAACATTTTCTTCTTCTGATACTGCTTAAGACTATATTGAAATTATGTTCAGCAAGGGATTTCCGGCTAGTTGTTTAATTCTTTGAGTTCTAAAAATAAGCCCTAGGGTCTCTTATCTTCCATTTGTCCATGGTCTATGGCCATGAAAGAAAATTGGTGATCTTTAATTCTTGGAGTTCTAAAAATAAGTGAATATAAAGTGGCAAATAAGAACACAAGCTGATATTTGGCCCCGAATTAATGAACGTAGCTCAGTAGCCCCAGTATTAAAATTAAAAGCATTACAAAAAAATAAAATTGGATGATCTATATTGCTATAACATTATATATATTATTTTCATATACATTTTCAAGCTAATATTTTTAATTTTATGTATTTAAAAATTTATAACAATATATAATTTTTATACATATTTATATACATACAGATGTATTTATCATATATTTAATATAACTTTTAGGTATATCATATGCAGTTATATTTTTATGATGCTGATTTTTAACATTTAACACAATATATTTTTTAGCATTTTTTTAACATATTCTGAGGTTCCTTTTAATGGCATCTTTATTCATAAGCACATTTGATCTATGTATTTGTCCTTATTTATAGCACTATGCATTTTGTTTGTTTCAAATAAGTTTTTATTTAATTTTTTTTTATTTAATACTTGTAAGAATACAACAGTAGCAAGTAGAAAAGTGGGTATAATTGATGTATTTATTTATAATGGGCCCCATGAATAATTAGTAGGCATATAAAAGGATGCGATGTAATGCATTTTGAACTGTCTGGGGAAGTTTAACATAGTTTAAATGAAAGTGCTTACGGAGTACTGAGCATTTTATGTGAATAAAGTGTGTGTTTTTTTACATTAACGGAGGATTTATTCATTCAGCTTGCTGGCTCCTGGTTTATTTGTTTCTGTAATTTAATAGAGAAAAATGCTTAGTGCCAATGCCATGCCTTAAAACTTCATTCCAAGTCATTCATTATAGTACTTTTTGGGAAGTGTGCCAACCTGAATAAGTACGTTATCATCATTCTTCATAAATCACCCTTGTCCCCATTTTCTACATGGGTCGGGGTGTTGTGACAACTATTGCCATCTCTCTCTATTCAATGCCACTCTCTTGCATTCTTCAACAGTCATGCCTGAATGTCACATGTTTTCTCTTACACAATCCATTCAACCTCTTTGCTGGTTTCCCTCATTTCCTGTTGCCTTCTTCCTGTCTGTCCCTACTCTTCTTCATCAGATTGTCTTCTCTTTTTCTGTGCATGTGTCTGAACTACCTTAATCTGTTCTATTTGACCATTTCTGCAACTGGAGCTACTTTGGCTTCTGCTCTTATACCCTAATTTCTTCATATGTCCCACAGTGTGCATCCTACCACCTGGCTAAGGCACTTCATCTCTAGCTTTTTCAGCAGCTCTGCCTTTACTGCCAAGGTTTCTGTACCATACTGTAGTACTGGTTGTACCACTGTTTTGTACATCTTACTTTTAGCTTCTTTGGCATTCTTTTGTCATATACTACACCTGATACTCTATGCCGGTTGGCTGCAGCCCCTCTGATTCCACTTTGAATACTTCATACTGGAGTTATTGGGTCCTAGTACATAGCTTTTCATAATTCTACTAATGTTTCTGGGAGTTTGAACCACCACAGGACTGTCGAAATCAGCTTTCTTGGGACCTTGTCATATGCTTTCCCCAAGTGTAGTAATGCCCATTTCGACTCTCTCCTTATCTGTAGCTTCTTCTCAAACATCTGTCTCAATGCAAACTTCAGGTCAGGTGTGCTGCATTACTTTCTACTATTTTGCATATTCATGTATCAATTACCCTCTCCAGAACTTTCATGCAATGTGAAAGGAGTTTTACACCTCTGTACTGCCCACAGTTGTGGATGTCCCCTTTGTTTGTGTATAGTGGGACTCGTGTGCTTATTCTCCATTCATCTGGGATATGCCTTTCTCCACACTGCTGTGAGTACTCCCAGGAGCCCCTTCTCCTCTATCTCACCAGCATCTTTATCATATCTGCTGGGATCTCATCTGAGCCAGCTGCTTTCCCTGACTTCATTTTCCTTGGTGATGTTTTTACTTCTGTGATGGGCTCCTCCTCTTCTCTCATCATAGGCTGTGTCTGGGGCAGTGCAGCATATATGCTTTTTTCATTCGGAAGCTGTAGAAGTACTCCTTACATCTGCTTTTGATGTCATGTGGACTGGTGAGCAGGTTGTTGCTGGAATCCCTTATGAAGGATGTTTGACTATCTTCTTTGTCTTTCTGATTTTGCCTTGCAACCTGATATAGTTGTAGTGTTAAAAATATGGCTCTAGGTAATTTGGTCATGTTGACCAGTGTTGCCAAATGAGCATTGGTACTTGCCTATGGTAAGTGGGTTGAGGACCTGTTCTTGTCTGACCTATTCCAGAGAACCATGCTAGTGGTGGGAGGGGTGTATGTGTGCCTATTGGTCAGGGTGTGCCCGCCATAAAGCTCAGCAGTCCTGGGTTAATAAGCTATTGGCTAATCAATGTCTATTTGCCCAGTTTGGCTTACCTGGGATAGCTCTGTTGAGTGAAAGCTGGATGTAAAATCAGTCAGACTGCTAAACGTAATTTAAGAATTGCTACACTCAACGTATGTTCACTGACATGATGGAGTTGGAAATAGATAACATGATGGTAAGGAGGAGGCTGCACATCCTATGTATCCAGAGACGAGATGGAAGGGCAGAGTAGCAGAGGCACTTGGCTTGGGATCCAGAGGCTACTACTCATGAGGAGGACAGGCTAGAAATGGTGTGAGAATTGTGGTGAGGGAGAGACTTCAGAAGGCAATGAGGGATGTCATCAGAGTTAGTGCCAGACTCATTGCAATCAGAATCCAGCCTAATGATAGGGTAGTGTTCATAATTTCAACCTGTGCCCCACAACAAGGTTGTGATAGTGAGGAAAAGAGTGCATTCAGACAGCAGTTTCAGGACCTTCTAGGCAAAGCAGGACAATATGTATTGGGGTTGGTAATCGGTGATTTGAGTGCACATATCAGGGCAGACAGAACAGATTATGAGGACTGTCTGGGTCTATATGGGTAGGGCAACAGTAATAAAGAAAGAGAGGCTATTTTAGACTTCTCTCTGGCAAATGGCTTGATAGTAGCCAACATCAATAAAATACCCTTAAAATTTGATTTACTAGTCAGGGATCTGAGAACTTATGTATAGTAACATAGCCTTCAAACAATATGTGTCCAAGATGGTAAGAAAATCATTCTATGTTGCTCATCTTGTAAGCAACAGAATGGCATCTAGGGCCAGAGAGGTCACCATAACACTGTACACAGAACTCATCAGGCCCATCATAGAGTATATAATGCTGTGCTTGTTATGTACCTGAACAGACACATGCAGCAACTGTAATGTTCACAAAAGTTCCTTAGAAAAAGAATACAAGGATCCCATGTTGATCACCTCGGTGCCCTGTCTCTTTAGTCTGTATCATGCAGACATCTGAGAAGTGATCTTTTCATGGCATGCAAGGCATCCCTGGACCCTGTCTTGATGAACCTTTTGCATATCTGCAAAGCAAAAAGCATCAGAACTACTAGATTAAAAAACCTTAATTTTGCTTGCACCATAAATAGGCCATGTTGGAGAGATAGATATATTTCTCAGAGAATTCCCATTCTCTGAAACACGTATCCATGTGAAACAGAGTTCCTTCCTATCCCTATTTAAGCGCAACTTGGATCAGTGGATGGGTAATCACAAATTTACCCCGGTCTGGCTTCTGTGTCTCTAATAGACAGAGGCAGTCAGTAAATCACCCCTATATCAATCAAATTTGTGGGTCACATTTAGGTTACACAAGCTTATAAGGGCCTTAGTGGTTGTTATACTAGTATTTTGTTTATTTATTTAAATTTGTTTAACAGGAAATCCAGACTGGACACAGGTCCTTTTTCAGCAGAGGCATGGGGAGAAATGCTCAACATAAAAATATATCAACAGAGTTACATTAAGAACAATTGTTATACATACAGTAGCAAACAATACATGCAATAGTAACATTGTATGCATACACTATGACACATAGTAATGATCAGGGTATTATAATATCTAGCTAGAGACTACAGTAGTGGCAATAAGTATATTTGGATAGTAATAAGCTCAAAACAGATACTGTTATAAATTCATAGACATTTCAGATATTGCTATAAACTCAAACAATGTAAAGCAGATGTTCCACAAGATGGTGGAACAAGCTGGAAGAGCTGAGAGGAATTGCAGGGGAAGAGTGAAGGAGTTAAAGAGGAGCCTGAGGAAGTAGTAGAAGTGGCAGTGAAAAGTAGGCAGGTGTGAGTATATAGTATACACCTATGAGGCTCCAAACCTATAAAAAGGTGGTGGGCATGAATGAGCTGATATGGCATTGGGACAATATGCCTCATGCTCCATTGCATGCCTGTCCCTGACACCGACTGTGAAGCCGTGTTTAATAGGGAGATAAGGAATGTGATAGTGCATAAGGGATAGAGCCCAGATTGACCCAGGGCATCACAACCTCTGAGGACAACCTTAGGATCCCCACTGACCCCAGCAAGAATTGTGGTCATGGTAACTGGAGACCTGGTAGATCCAGTAAAGGATGTGGGGTACTGGCACTGATGCCCAGTATGGCAGAAGAGGAGAATGATAGCTAAAAAAAGAGAACATGTAAAGCTATGGGCAGTTACAAATCATTTTTAGGTTGTGTTAGGAAACTAAGAAATAACACTCAACAATGTTCTGAGCTTATTTATAATAGCACCACCTATACTGATCCTCCAAACATTGTCAGTATACTAGCAAACAAATTCAGTGCAATTTATTCTGGAGATGACAATCCAAAGCTCACTTATTCCTGAATCTCTCGGATGCTTTCATCATCAGTAAAGAGCATGTATTGAAAGTGTTCTCCAAGATTAAAAATATATACTTACTTCATGGGACCTGACAGTATGCTTGTTTAATAAACAGCACTAAACAAGACCTGGAAGAGACACTTCTTTAACTGTTTAACCTAAGGCTAGCCACTGGTTTTATAGCTGAGGTTTAGCACTCCACAGTAGCAATGCCTATCCACAGCAGTGGCCCCACCACTGAAACTGATAATTTTAAGCCTGTCAGCCTGACAAGTCTAATTTGCAAAGCCATAGGACATGTTATAAATGACCTGATAAACTGTGGTATTAAAAACCTCATCAGGATAGACTGTCAGCAGTTTGGCTTTGTTGAGGGTAGATCCTCTCTAAGGAATCTGATTAATGTCTTCAAGTGAGCAACACAAGTTTTTGATGGCAGTCATGCTGTCCACAGAGAGTACTTTGACCTGGCCAAAGAATTGACACCATCCCCCATGACAGAACAGGTAGTAAGCTTAATCAAACCATGTGACTTTAAAGATGTGGTTTACTATTGTGAAGCAGTAATGCTGGAAGTGAATAAAGTTGAGAAATCAGTGGGATTGTACCACTGACAACTTCATTGCAGCATTGATCAGTATGAAGTATTCCTGAATCCCTTTCTACCTGAATCTCCTGCTTCTGTTTTTACTGCTGTTGGAACTGCCTGTAGTGTTTCTTTCTTTTTTTTTCAAGCAAAGATAGTGTAGTTACCCCTGTGCTACAGGACCATTGTGGCATATGCTGTCAGGAATAAGGCTGATAAAATCAGCTGAGAAGGGATTTCCTATATCAAAATATCAAAACCTATTGAAGAAGATTGCGCCTCATTCTGCAGATATTGGGCTATAACTGTACACCTGGCTAAGATGATAGCTGGCCCATCAGATTACCAATGTCATCTTGACCAGTGGATGGGAAATTGGAAATTCAGCCTGGCTTTGGCCCCCATGTCTCTGATTGAGACAGATAGTAATCCCCAAACTAACATACCCCTCATAATCTCTAGAAACTTTCTAATTAACACACCCCTTCCTACTGAATACAAATGATACATAGGGACACAATTGGGTTGGACTGCTGGCTAGGCTTATAAAGGCTCTAGTCAGTAGAAAAAATACCAAAAACTGATGTCACACACAGAAGAGTTTAATGGACCATAAGCTCTTTTGTCCCAGGAGTAAAGACTTCATCAGATACAAACATTAAAAGAGTGCAGCCTTATAAAGCAAGATTAATTAAGCACATGTTAAATCCTGTCCAAACTAATACTCTAATAAAAACAATTATATATTAAAAGTTAATACACTGCAATCAAAAAGCATTCATAATCAGGTCACAATTAAATATTCATAGAAATGAATAAATAGATAAAAAGCAGTATATGTGTCTGTGTGTGTGTGTGTGTGTGTATAAAACAACTTAACTACATCAAATATCCATAGAACTCAGTTGTAAGATACCATTAATTGATGTTGTGTCATTGAGCCCAGGGGAGATATTGCATTTAATGTAGTTTGTCAAAAGCAATCCTTAGTTTCAGTCATCACTCTCCAATGCCCACCTCTCACAGGTTTAGAAATTGTCTCCATTACATAAAATAAAAATGCTTTAAAATCTTTACAAAGCATAGAATGTCTGAATAGTGCATTGGTAACATCCTTAGTTTTTATAGCATAGTTATGCTTGTAAATTCTAGTCCTTAATTGTCTTTCAGTCTTGCTAATATAAAAACTATCACATATGCATAGTGAACTATATACTACCCCTGCTGCCTGCTATTACATCTAGAATTGTTTTTAGTACTTCTAGGATATGATTTTGTTATAATGTTAGAACTGTCACAAATATAAAGGTACCAGGAGCATGCATCACATTTCACCATACCATATTGTTGGCATTGTTTAAATGGCCTTTCAACAATATTCTTAATATTCCTTCTTCTTTGACATAAAGTTCCTTGAAAACAATCAAGGCTTTTCCTAGGTGTGACAGCTTTAAAGATAATAAAAAAACAGACTTGAAGTAAAGTTCTCTCAGTTTTTTTTTAAATGCAATAAGAATACTAATATAAACAGGTGCTTTTATTTTTTCTTGTTCACCCTTCTTCCCTCTTTTACTTTGTTCAGTTTTGAGAAATGTAGGGACTGCAATGAAAAAACAAAAGATGAGGGAAGGAGATGGGGGGAGAGCAGAAGGGTCTGGTTAAGAGAATATGACAAAAGAAAAATCATTGTCCTTTTTTCCAGGCTTGTATAGGGAAATGACTGGGTAAAAACCATAGGTGTTATCCAGTAACAAGTTTATTACAAAGCACGTAAATGAAAATTAATATTGTTATGTTTTTCTCTGCTAAACAAGGTACCCTTAGCAGTTTTGTGTCTGGCTTGACTGTCACTAGAAGACAGTTTCATAAAGTGTAATGGCTTGGAGGAAGTGTTTACTGAAAGCAAGTGTTTTCTTAACTGGGAGAGTTATAAAGATATACAAAATCAAATAGCACTTACTAATAGCACAGGCTGTACCATGCATCTTACCATGACTAACCTTTCTTTTTGGTTAACTTTAGCCTGTCTGTGTAGCTATCAACTTAGAATTTATGTTCTTATTAGGAAGCAAAAACTTCATTATTTGAAGAAGTACATAGTTTTGTGTGTTATTAAGTTCATAGGTTTTAGGAGTTTTTTTTGGGGGGGATGGTTCTGTTTGAGGGCTATCAAAAAAAACAAAAAGTTATGTAAGGTGTGACATAGGTGCATATGGATATGACATGAAACAACCATATAAAAAACTAACCTGTTGAACAGTATATATATATATATATATATATATATATATATATATATATATATGTAACTTAAAAGTTGGAAGTAAACATTTAGCAAAAGAGCAGTTATAAATAAAAGATGGTTGTAATAACGGTATAAGAAAAGGATGCTTTCTGTAATGTCTTTCAATCTGAATGGTCTTACAGATAAATATAAAAAGAAAGAGTAGTGAACTATGTTAAAAATGTAGAGTGCAAATAGCTATGCTACAGGAGACCCACCTGGAAAAAACTGAACATGTGAATTTGATAAAGAAGGGTTTTCAGGATGGTTATTCAGTGGGAATATCTGGGGTAAAGGAAAATAGGCATACTTATATTAAATGCAAGAGGAGCTCCAATATTGATAGAAAAAGGGAAAAAAAGATAGTAATGGAAGATGCATAGTACTAAGGGGCTACTGGCAAGGGAGGAGGATTACATTGGCATGCATTTACATCCCCCCTAAAACTGCTATAATGAAGCTTTAAAAAATGCTGGGAGAAATAATCAGCTTTAAGCAAGGAATATTACTTATAGCTGGAGACTGGAATATGGTTTGCAACAATGATGATGTGTCTGGGGGGCCTAGAAGGGAAAATATAACAAAGAAGGGTAGATTTTTGAAGAAATTTATGAAAATATTTGGCATGGAAGATGTGAATTCAGTACTAGGGTTTCAAAGTAAATTTACATATTACTCATGAGATACAAAAACTGGGCTAGGCTCAATAGATTTTATATCTCACAGGAACATGTGCATTTAATTGAAGGCGTTGAAATGCACCCAATAACGATTTCAGATCCTGCACCAATAATAACTGAAGTAAAAATGCAACATAATGAAATAAAAATGAGACACTGGCTCTTTCTCACCTATCGGTTGAAAAGAGAGGAATTTAAGGAATGGTTTGTGGAATTAATTCTGGGGCTACTAGAGAAGATAGAATTATCTTCTGAAAACATAGCTAAGGAGTGGGGTAAAATTAAAGTGTAGTTTAAAACTAGGTTGGAAATAAAAGGGAGATACTGTTAAACAGTAATAAAAATTATTTAGAGCGATTGACAAATGTTAAAGTATTACAAAATAGGGGGAATCTCTCAGAACAAGTAAAAGGAGCAACTGCAGAATGCTAACCAGAAAATTAGGGATTACCTCAACAATATGCATGAGTTTAGAAAGATTGTGGTTAAGCAATTGTTTTTTGAAAATAATTGTAGAGCACAAAAGCTTTTAGCACAGCAACTCAGGCAACAGAAAGTGGAAAGGGCAGTCATCAAGCTTAGGGAGCCTATAACAAGGAAGATAACAAGAGCCCTGTAGAAATATTAGAAATATTTCAGAAATTTTATGAAAATTTGTATAAAGCAGAGAAATACTGAAATCAAGAAAAGGTACAACTGGAAATGTTTATGGAAGAATTAAATATGCCAAAGTTAGAGGTAGATGAGGCTCCATTACTAACCGTTAGGATAGGAAGGGATGAGATAAAAACAATATACAGAAAAGTCATGTGGAAATTTGGAAGTTAGGAAGGAAAAAACTGACAAAGATCTGGAAGGTTTAATAGTATTTTAAGAAGAGAAGAATTACCAGCATCCTGGAAGAAGGCAGTAGTAATGGTACTACCTAAAGATAGCAAAGATCCATCTGATCCAGCTTCATACAGGCCCATTTCAATACTAAACCATGAAGTGTTCATGTCTATAATGGCTGAAAGAATGGCAAAAGTGATACCAAAATTGATATAAATGGATCAGTGTGATTTTGTGGAGGGAAAGCAGAGATTTGACAATATTAACAAAACACTGATGATCCAGAGGGAAGCAGAATGTAAGAAACTACCACTTTTATTGGTGGGTCTTGATGCAGAGAAATCATTTGACAGAGTAGACTGGGACGTCATGAGCAGGGCAATGGAAGCATTTGCTTTCCCTGATCAAATAACAAGGTTGATTAGAAGAATATATGAGGAATCGGATGCATGAATTAAAGTGGATGGTGGTCCTCTGATAATTTCTGCTTGAGTAGAGGAACCAGGCAGGGTTTTTGCTTTCCCCTTTGTTTGCATTATATTTGGAAGCATTGGCAAAGAAAATAAGAGAAATTCAAGGATATAATTGGAATGGTAGTCAGGAAAAGCTGTCTCTATTTGCAGATGATGATATTTTGTGCATGATAAAACCAGAAAGGGACATTACAGTGTTGTGGAACATTTTAAGACAGTTTCAAATCTTCTCGGAATACAAAATTAATGAATCTAAAACAAAGGCAATAGCAGTAAATTATGTACCCACACACAAATTGGTCCAACAATATCCATATTTATGGGGTCATGCTAAAATGAAGTATTTAGGGGTATGGAATAGAAATGACTCTGTGGTGGCAACTAAAGATATGTGGGAAGAGACTAAACAGAAGATAATACAAAAATTGAGAAACTGGAAGTTTTGTTATATGGATATAGATACTAAGGTACAGGCCATTAAAATATTTTTAGTCCCGTTAGTCTTATACACAGGTCAGGCATACTTTCATCAATCAGGGGAGAAGTTGTGGATAGCAATTAAAAAAGAGTTGAAGAATTTTATCTGGGAAGGAAAGACAGCAAGAGTCAAGTTGGATAAGCTGATTCTACCAATAGAACAAGGCGGACTAGGATTACCTAATTTGAGGGGGTATTTTAGAGCAGCCCAGTTAAGGCTCCTATACATAGCACAAGCAGAAATCTATAATTCACAGGGGAAAGGAATGATGTTGACACAGGGAGGAAGCTCAAGAAATAAGGAGAGATTGGGATTTTGTATGCAGACTCTTAAGGAGAACAACCAAAACCATACTGAGTAGTATATTCATGAAATAGCAGGGAGTATTCTAAGAAAGAAATCAGCACGAGAACGCAGAAAAGAGATTGTGCCGATAGGGATGACTGTGGTCAGGGATTCAGATAATAGGCAAGAGGGGGCTGAAATTTATTGTAGAAAACTGGCAAAGGAAGCAAGGTATTGGGAGCAAATAACTAGAAAGGAAAAGGTAATAGAATGGGAAGAAGCAAAGAATTTATTTCGACTGCAGGTTAAAGATTGTTTTCCCTATCAAGGATTGCTTTGAGATTATAGGCAAAGAGAAAAAAAATATGGGGCTCCTAAATGGAAGACCAGCACTGGTAGAGTTTTAATAGTATCTAGAAGACATACTGCCATTAAAAAAGGAATAATTAGTAAAGGATATAAAATATTGCATGATAATTATAAGAATCAATCAGAGGAGCTTAGAAAGGACTGGGAAGAGAGACTGAATAAGCAATTCACAAAGAGACAATGGAGGGATATATGTATGTCTCCCAAATATGCAACAAAGTCTAGAAGATTTAGGATCTTTGCCTGGAAGTGTTTACGTAGATATTTTTATACCCCAAGTTAGACGCCAAATACTTTTTCCTCAAGCGGACAGCAAATGTTGAAGTTGTGACAGGCAAGAAAGAGATAGCTGGGAACATATTTTTTTGGAGTGTAATAAATTGGCAGACTTTAGGGATTCCCTGCAGACACTCTGTCAGAGATGCTGGGTGAGCAGATTGGACTGACTGGGGAGATGTTTGTTTTGAGTTATGCTACAGAGTCAGAATTGCCTAGAGGTAATAAAGCCTTGCTGAGTGTAATTGTAGTGACTGCCCAAAAAGAAATTACTAGAAAATGGAAATAAAAATCTAGACCAACTTTACTAAAGGTTGTGAATATAGTAATAGAGAGAAAACAACTGGCAAAGTTTCTGGTGTCATTCTAAGGGGATCCATTGTCTGTCTGCTTGGGATGATATGATTGAGAGATCTTGATGCTTTGCCAGAAATGCCCTTCATCTGTCACCTCTGGACTTCCGGGTACTGGCTAAGGCTCTTGCCACCCCTATAGTGCCTTTTTTAGGCAGTGTTCCAAAGACCAAATTACCACCATAACAGCTGAAAATAAATGCAATCTGAGGGTCATGCTGCTCAATGCTAGAAGTCTAAATCTCAAGATGCACTCGCTCGAAGCCCTCTCAAAATGGAGAACATCAACATTTGTGCTGTAATGGAGACCTGGTTTAAAGCAGCAGAAAACACCTCTGTGCAACCAGGCTATAACTCATTTCACACATTTCGGCCCCGAAACATGGACCGTAGCTCCAAAGGTGGTTGTGTCTCCATATTCATAAAGAGTATGTACACCTCCAGACTAGTAGTCCAGCATAATGCATCTCAGATGCTTCAGGTACAGCTAACATTGGGTAAGACAGTGATCTAGGTCATAGCCTGCTATAGGTCCCCAACCATGTCCCTAGACTCTCACTCCATGTTCCTAAGCACCCTGGAGTCCATCAAGGTCCAATCCAACACTCTCATACTAGGAGACTTCAACTACCATTTTATCAACTGGGAAAACTACTCAAGCACAAATACACTGGCCCAATGCTTCCTGGAATTCATCAATTCCAATGCCCTGGACCAGCTCATTCTAACTCCCACTAGAGGAAGCAATATCCTTGACCTGGTTATTACTAACATGGCCAACCATTGCTCTACACCAGTAGAAATCCCTCCCTGTTCAGATCCGACCATAAACTAATCACCATGGAAATCCAAACCCCCCCCCCCCAAAGGTAACCACCATGAAAAACTTCTCCAAAGCTGACTTTGGGCTCCTAAAAACAGAGGTGGCTAACTTTATGGCACCCATGCCAATGGAAAATAGCTGCATGACTGCCAAATCGTACACCAATGCACTGTACAAACATGTACATAAATGCATGGAACTAGCCATACCCAACAGAACCAAGACGCTCTCCTCCAAAAAAAGGAAGCCAATCTGGTTGTCCCCTGCCATTAATAACTCTACAACAGAAGGAAGAAACTGTTGCAGAAAAAAAGGTGAAGTCCCAAGACTGGAAAAGCTCTCTTATTAGCCTCAACAAAAAGTTGAGCTCCCTCATCAAATCCTCTAAAGCCAGCTATGAAGGCAGAATTGTGGCAGACACTAAAAACAATCACAAAGCCTTCTATAGTTATATCAAGAACCTCCACAGCAATACCCAGATTTGCTCCGAGTTACTGCACAATGGTACCTCTTATACTGAGCCAACAGATATTGCCAGCATAATGACCGACAGATTCAGTACCAACTTTACCACCCCCCCCTCCCACATGACCAAGCACA
Source organism: Protopterus annectens (assembly GCF_019279795.1). Classification (NCBI taxonomy): domain Eukaryota; kingdom Metazoa; phylum Chordata; order Ceratodontiformes; family Protopteridae; genus Protopterus; species Protopterus annectens. The sequence continues at coordinate 238,180,023 of NC_056740.1, read as the reverse complement.
ATACCGGAAGAATGCCAGGCACCCAGCATTACTGCAGCACAGGTTAAAGCTGCATTGTTCAAGACCAAGAATACAGCTTCCATGGGACCAGTAATGTCCCTGGCTGTGTTCTACATGAATTACAAAGCGAACTGGCACCACATCTTTTGTACCCTGTTCAGTCACAGCCTCACTTCAGGCTTTGTCCCTACTGAATGGCGCACTGCTACAGTCATCCTTCTCCATAAAGGGGGAGCAATTACAGACCCTGGGAATTATCACCCCATTAGCCTGACAAGTCTGATGTGTAAAGCTATGGAGCACATCAACATGGACCTGATTAACTAAGATATAGGAAATCTCCAAACTCTAGACCTCACACAATTTGGCTTTGTGAAAGGGAGAACGTGGCTGTTCAACCTGGTTGACTTCTTGGTTGGTCAACAGGGCTGTAGATGAAAGTAAGGCAGTGCATACAGCCTACCTCGATCTGGCCAAGGCCTTTGATACCATTCCTCACATGGCAATTATTGATAAACTCATCAAACTAGGCATCAATCCCTATATCACTAGGTGGGTTGCAAATTGGCTCACAGATAGAACACACAATGTGAAAGTAGTAGACTCCAAAGTCAGACTGCCGACCAGTCACGAGTGGAGTCTCACAGGGATCAGACCTGGGTCCTCTCCTGTTTGGCATCTACTTCTCAGAAGTCCAGGCCAACACAAAGGGATTCTGGCTGACTAAGTTCACAGACAATTGCAAGCTAGGAGACATTATTAACTCCCCAAGTGATGCAGACATTCTACAGAAAGGCTTCACTGAGACCAATGACTGGTGTCGAAACCATGGCCTTAAGCTTAATGCCAAAACATGTGTCGTCATCCCGTTTGGTAAAAACTCAGTTCCCACTAATTACCACATCAATGGGAGGCCACTGAACACTGAAGGCATTATAGAAGATCTGGAGACACAGGTTGACTGCAATCTCTCCGTCAACCACCACATTGCCACTGTGGTCAGAAAAGTCCTTCTGTGTGGCACATCTCATTTCCAAGGGTTTTGCATCCAAGAAGAAAGAGGTCATCATCTCTCTCTACTCTTCCCTCATTAGACAAGTCATTGAGTATAATGCCTCACTTGGCATGTACCTCACTAGACACCTGCAACAACTGGAGTGGCCACAGAAGTACCTCATGAAGAGGATCCTAGGAATTAAACACATGTCATACACAGACAGACTTAAACAACTCCAGCTATTCTGTCTCTCATATTGCCTACTTAGAGGTGATCTTTGCCTGATTTACAAAGCTATGTCTGACCTAGCTGTGTTAGAAATGATACAGCTGAAGAAATCCTAATCCCTGCGCACCACACGCACCAGAGTCCTCAACCTCATTACCACAATCAACAGAACATGCTGGAGGGACAGGTTCCTCACCCAGAGACTGCCCGTGCTCTAGAATAGACTTTCCATACAAGTCAAGCAGAGAACCTCACTGTCCCTCTTCAAGAGAAATCTTGATGAGTGGATGGGAAATAGAATGTTCACCCTGGGGGAGGACTCCAGGGGCTGTACTTGATAGAGGCACTGGGAACTAACATCGGGTGACATGATGCCAGGGCACTTCTATGGGCTAAGCTTGTAAAGGCTCCAGGCCCATTAGCCTAAGACACACCTATGAAGTAATGTCTTAAAATACTTAATTTTATCATGTAATGAGGAAAGACATGATCTGATGTTGTCAGTCTTCAGTCTATCCTCACAAATGGGTTTGGATCCAATCCATCTGATCCAGCTTGGGCGATGCTACAGTTTGCAGCCACCGGATCTCTCGAGCTTCTCCCTTACCCACAGTGCACCTTGCCAAATACCTTAGCTTTTGTTTGCTGCTTCCAGCTAATGTACGTGGTCTACCAGTCTCTCTCGAGCATTTAGATAAGTACAGTTTATTTTTTATTAAACCTCCCCAATTACAGTTTTTTCCATAGTATAGTTTATTTCCTTTAAAAACTTACTGTTATGATGTTTGTACTGTCAACCTACATTTTCTGTCTTTTCTTCCTTGCCCTTACAACTTCATTTTTTTTTCGACATGCCATTGTTGGTAACCCCTTGCTTCTCCTCCTTTGTGGAACTTAGGAGTTGTAATCTTTTCATTTACCTTTCTTCACTCTCCCTGTTCTTATGACCTGGTCATAGTTCTGGTTACCATTGTTGTTGTTATTCCTTCTTCTTCCTTCTATAGCCTGTTAAAAAAAAAATTAACTTATTGACTTTTTTCCGTCATATTGTTACCTAAAGTCTTTGTTACTTTAGTCATTGTAGAAACAATGAGTGACATACCTGCAGGATTCAAAAAATGTTCCAAATGCAGATGTAAGTTGCCTTTCTCAGATGCGCACTCCCTTTGCGTATACTCTCTGTGTCCGTTACACCTATAGAGGGATTGTTCGATTTGTCATGGATTCAGTCTGCGAGCATTAACAGGCACCACATCTTTGTACCCTGTTCAGTCACAGCCTCACTTCAGGCTTTGTACCTACCAAACGGCGCACTGCTAGTCATCCCTCTCCATAAAGAGAGAGCAACTACAGACCCTGGGAGTTATCACCCCATTAACCTGACAAGTCTGACATGTAAAGCTATGGAGTGCATCACCATGGACCTGATTAACAAAGATATAGGAAATCTCCAAACTCTAGACCCCACACAATTTGGCTTTGTGAAAGGGAGAACATGCCTGTTCAAACTGGTTGACTTCTTCGAGTTAGTCACCAGGGCTGTAGATGAAGGTAAGGCAGTGCATACAGCCTACCTCAATCTGGCCAAGGCCTTTGATACAATTCCTCATGCGGGAATTATTGATAAACTCATCAAACTAGGCATCAACCCTTATATCACTAGGTGGGTTGCAAATTGGCTCACAGATAAAACACACAGTGTGAAAGTAGTAGACTCCAAAGTCAGACTGCCGACTAGTCATGAGTGGAGACTCACAGGGATCAGTCCTGGGTCCTCTCCTGTTTGGCATCTACTTTTCAGAATTCTAGGCCAACACAAAGGGACTCTGGCTGACCAAGTTCGCAGACAACTGCAAGCTAGGAGCCATTATTAACTCCCCAAGTGATGCAGACATCCTACAGAAAGGCCTCACTGAGACCAATGACTGGTGTCGAAATCATGGCCTTAAGCTTAATGCCAAAAAATGTGTCATCATCCCGTTTGGTAAAAACTCAGTTCCCACTAATTACCACATCGATGGGAGGTCACTGAACACTGAAGGGGTTATAAGAGATCTGGGGACTTTAGTCATTGTAGAAACAATGAGTGACATACCTGCAGGATTCAAAAAATGTTCCAAATGCAGACATAAGTTGCCTTTCTCAGATGCGCACTCCCTTTGCGTATACTGCCTGTGTCCATTACACCTATAGGGGGATTGCTCGATCTCTCATGGATTCAGTCTGTGAGCATTAACAGAACATAGAAACAAACCAATATTAAAAGGTCTCCTCCTTTCTTAATTTGGAGAAGCCATATCCTAGCCTCCAAAGTCAAAATCCTCCTCTGACTCCTCAAGGAAACAGACTGCCAAATTTCTGGTTTCAGCCCTGGAACAGAAAAATACAAAACTCTCAGATCTGACTATCGCTTCAGATCCTACGGCCTCAAAAGCAATTTCTATGGTTCCAGCTCTGTCAAAGTCAGATTATACAAAGCCACCGGATTAGATGCAGCCTTCAGAGATTGTCTATTGCCCTTGCACTAGATACTCTCCTTCAGTTGATCCAGTACCAAACAGGATTCCATCTCCATTTCTGCAGAGACTAGCATCCCCCTCCATTTATTTTTCTTGTTCTTCTAGAAGCCTTATAAAAAAAGATGTGGAGAGAAAGGTGAGGAAGATTCTCTCAGCTCAGGGGCAGATTGCTTTTCCCTCAGCAACTACCTCATTGGGTCAGTAGTCCGACCTTCCACCAAACCCTCCTTCCTGCAAGTTCCTCCTCTAACTCTATCTGCTGTCTTAGAGTTTCAGAATCCCAGTCATACAGATCTGTCAGTCTCAGATCCGAGGATCTCTGTATCATCAGATGTGATGTCTTCTCTGAGACCTCTGATCTTTTTGGATCAGGAGAGGTCTCAGAGCCAAAGTCATTCTGCCAGATCCGGACTGCAACATTCATCTCCAAAGTTTTTGGAGTCATCTCTATTTCTTGGCTCCTCGGCACTGGATACTTCAGCCCTGGCTTCCTCGGGGACTGCGTCGATGGATTGGAGAGAGGTGATGATTCAGAAATCCGGTTTCTCAGATCAGAGCCTCTCTCTGGGTCCTTTGAGCTCTGCCTTTGAGGCTGCGAAGAGAGTGTGCAGTGCCTCAACAGCATTGACAGAGCCTTCTCACTCGGATCCTACCCATTCCATGATGCCCCAGCACCTGGGGTCTCAACTACTGTCTCCATGGGGGCATCTTGTACTGAAAACTCAGGTTTTCTCTCAGGGAATTGTAATTTCCTCTTCCAAGACTTCTCCATGTCATACCACCAAGGAAGTTCCCAGGAAAAGGTCATGCAAGAAGAAGCAGCTAGACTCCCTGCAGGAGTCCGTCATTCAAGACACAGATTTTGACGAATGCCAAGAGAACCCATGGTCACCTCCGAAAGATTCCCTTTGGGGACATGCTAGAGAGGGATTCTGAAACAAAGAAGGGGCTGGATGTCCTCCAAACCTACACCAGAAGAATCTGTTCTCCTAGAGGCTTTTGGTACAGGACCATCTTCCTGTGTTACTCTGCCTGTTGATGAGCTCATAGACATGATCTTTAAGCAGGCCTGGAAGAAGCTTGATTCCATAGAGCCAATTAATTGGATACCAGAGAGGATAATGGTACCACCTGTGGACAGGCAGTTTTGGGGAAAAGGTGTTCAGCTGATGCCATGGTCATGGTGGTGGCCACAAAGAAGTAACTAGTCGAAGAGCATTCCACAATTCATCCCCACCAACAGGGAGTTGATGGCAATGGACAGACTGGGGAAGCATGTCTTTGCTTCAGCGACCTTTGCATTACAGTTGCTGAACTATCTGATACATTTTGTGAGACTTCAGAAAGATTTGATAAAAGAGTTATCAAATACTCTCTCGTGAACCATATCTGCATACGTTAAGGATTCCATAACTTCTCAGTTGGGAACTCTACAAGCTGTTTCCAATAGTTCCATGAGGTTAATTTCCAACGTTGTGGAAGGAACCTTTACAGTGGCAGGTTAGGCATTTCCATGAAGACGCATGCCTGGATGTGCTTATGTGACTTTACGGAGCCATTTAAGTTCAATTTTGTCAATGCACCCTTTGATGGAACTACCCTTTTTGGCACTAAAGTGAAAGAAATGCTCTGCAAGTTTGGGAAAGATGGTAACACCTTGTCTGCCATGAGTATACATTTTTCTGCCTCCCCCCTACGAGATCCTTCTCCAGGAATCCAAGGAGTGGTCAAAAAATGTGGTTCAAAAAATTCCAAGGTCCGTTCCATGACACACATGGAAAAAGTGCTTCCCGAGGCAATGGATGTCGTCACCCTAGTGGCAGAGATGGCCCGCAACACTAGGGTTCATGAGAATCTTTTTATGATAAGCCCTACCAGTGCTCCTGAATGAAAGCCCAACTGTCCACCTCTGGAGAGAGTGAGGGAAAGATTTTACCTGCACAAGAGAGGCTGGCTAGAATTAACAAAAGATACTTGGGTGCAGAGAATTATATCCAGAGGTTATATAATACCATTTTCCCTTCCACTCCCAATTCCCAAAAAATCCCCAATGTTCCACCCAGTCAGAGGGATCAGGCAACCATTCAGATTTGTAATCTGCTAGAAAAAAAGAGTCATCCAAGAGGTCCCACCAGACCAGATGGGATACAGAATTTACTCAGATTTCTTTTTAGTGCCAAAAAAGATAGGGGACTGGAGACCAGTTTTGGATCTCACAAATCTAAACAAATCTATCCAACAAACCAAGTTCCAGATGGTCGCGGTTCAGTCCATTCTCCATTTTCTGGGCAGGGCCAACTGGATATGCTTGATAGATCTTCAGGACAGCTACTGTCTCATAAAAATGAACAGGTGACCCAGAAAGTACCTATGCTACCCACTGGGAGCCAGTCATTGCCAATTCAGATTACTGCCCTTTGGACTCACCACAGCCCCCAGGGTTTTTTCCAAATGCATGGCTGTAGTAGCTGCAGGGATTCTGGGTGTTTCCCTACCTGGACAACTGGTTCATCACCTTTTCAACCGGGCATCAACTCATACAGTCAAGAAATCAGATTCCCACACCTGTGCTGTCTTAGGATTAACCATAAACTACAACAAATCACACATTCTACCAACTCAGACATTGGAATTTATTGAAGCACTGCTCAGCACAAAGATGGCCATTGCTTTCCTTCCACCACACTGAGTTCTAACTATAAGGTCACAAGGTTGTAGACAGTACATCAGTCTCAGCCTGCACAGTCCTCTAAATTCAGATCTCATGGCTGCAGCAAAAACCTTAATTCTTCTGACCAGATTTTACATGTAGATCCTACAGTGGATGCTGGCTACTCAGTGGTTAGTCTTCCATTAGTCAATGTCGTACCAAATAAAAATTACCAAGACTTGCAAAAAAGATCTCTATTGGTGGATCCAGTCTGATCAACTGCTCCTTGCCCGTCCACTCATTCCCCATCAGCCCAAGGCCATAGTGACCGCGGATGGTTCCCAGATAGTGTGGGGGGTCATTATCTGGGGAAAACAGTCCGGGATATTTGGTCCTCTGAAGAGGTCAGTTTACATATAAATGTCCTAGAGATGAGAGCTATGATCTTGGCATTGCAAACATTTCAAAATATTCTCCCCTTTGGGATGATTGCAGTTCAGATGGACAGCTTGTCAGTCGTCTGGTCTATCAACAAATAGGGGGAACCAGATCTTAGCCATTGTGTCGAGAAGCTGTCAGGGTCTGGCAGTGGGTGATCTTTTCTGACTACTTTCTTTTAGCGATGCACATTCTGGGAAGATCCAACATGATTGCAGATAAAGCTGAGCAGGTGCATTCTACTTCCACACAAGTGGTCCCTCAATGAGAAGGTGGCAGATGAGATTTTCCATCCATGGGGCACGCCATGGTGCAGTCTTTTTGCAACTGCCCTAAACAACAAGTGCAGCAATTACTTAGCCCTGATTCCCCCACAAGGGCAGTCATCGGGGGATGCTCTACTTCACGATTGGACTCCCAGTCTCCTTTATGCATTCTCACCAACCCCATTGATTCCAAAATTTTTGCAGAAAGCTGCAAAGTCGAAGAGCACAGTGATCCTCATTGCCCCTACTAGCCTCAACAAATTTGGTTTTCCTTTCTATGGCCTTACCTGGTTCAACCACCTTAGAACCTAGAGCTGATTCTGGACCTCCTATCTCACAGGACAGGCATGTCACACCCAGATATTTGAAATTTCAAGCTGACCACTTGGCTTCTCCAGTTCCCTCAGTAGCCAGACAGTCTATGCTGTCATCTCCTTTCAGAAGTATACTTCTGTCTTCCCATAAACCCTCGACAAGGAGGACATATTCAAGTAAATGAAAATGGTTTGCTGTTTGGGCTCAGCACCACAAACTTGACCCCTTTCAGCCTCTGTTTATCACATCTTATATTTCCTTGCTCACCTTTTTCAAAATAGTGCCAGTACCTCAACCGTTAAGGTACAGTTAGCAGCAATTTCAAATTACCATACAGGGGTGAATGGTGAACTCCTTGCTTCTCACAAATTGAGCAAGGCCTTCTTGAAAGGGACACTTCTTCTAAAGCCTCCTTTTAAAGACCCTGCTCCTCCATGGGACTTGAATTTAATAGTGCAGTCTCTAGCACTGTCTCCATTTTAACCAACAGTTATAAGTGACCTGAAATATCTTTCATGGAAAACTATCTTGATTGCCATCATTTCCGCAAGAAGAATTCTGAGATCCAAGCATTACCTTCTAAACCTCCATACTTGGTTTTCCATAAGGACATAGTGGTCTTACACACCAACCCATTCTTTCTTCCTAAGGTGGTGTCAGAATCCAACCTAAATAGTTCTATCAATCTGCCAGCATTTCTTCCTAAATTTTTCAACAAGGAGAATGCAGTTTGCATTTACTGGATGTTCATAGACAGTTGAGTGTTTCTATTTGCATAAAACAGAAAAAATCAGGAAAGCAGACCAACTGATTGTTTCCTTTTCTGGACCAAAATTGGGAAAAATCACTTTCTAAAATTTGACAATAAAAGTTGTTAACAAATTGCATCTCCTTTGCTTATAATAAATTGGGCATTCATCTCACACATCCTTTGAAAACACATTCCACTAGATCTGTGGTTACTTCCACGGTTTTCCAATATAGGATGTCTATGAATAATATTTGTGCAGTAGCAACTTGGGCTACCCATCATACCTTTATTACTCATTACAAGTTGGATCTGGTCTCCAGAGGTAGGGCATCATTTGGTTCTGTGGTACTCAAGAATATCCTTCCTTGAGTTTGCCCTGGATACAAGTAGCTAGGGATGCTGTCCCACTCGTTGAGGATAGAATGAAGATTGACAACATCAGATAAAGAAGTTATGTACTTACCATAACATTTCATCTGTGTTGTCAATCTTCATTCTTTCCTCACATCCCTTCCCACTTACTCCCATGCATGACGTCTGGAAGATCAAGCAGTTACATGGTCTCTGAATGGATACATTTATATGCTTACATGGCTTTGGATATGGTTTCACATATTTTCCTCTGTCCTTTTGCACCTTATAGCAGCAAATAAAATCTGAGGTATTTGACAAGGTACATTGTAGGTAAGGGAGAAGCTCGAGAGATCTAGTGGCTGCAAGTTGTGGCATCGGCTGAGTTCAGTCCAACAAATCGTATCTGAACCGATTTGTGAGGAAAGAATGAAGATCGACAGCACAGATGGAACTTTATGTTAAGTACATAACTTCTTTTTATCCTTAGCCTGCATCTCCACAGTATTACTCAAGTCAGTTGGTTTGTGTAACCAATTATTACAAAACTCAGTACCTTGAATTGTAGGAATATCGTCATGTCTTGATGAACAACATCTCACACTGTGATCAAACCCAGAGGTCATGGGAGTCTAATGGCATGATTAGAAAATGTCTGGTTACAGCCATTGTCACTCGGATCGACACTGTAGATCTCTATTATTAGCTACAATGGCCGCAGTAGAACGAGGTCCCAAAGAAGTAGTAGGCTCACAAAAAGAGCACCTATTCTTTCGTAAAGTCTGGTTGCAATTCCCGTGATGTAGGGACTGTGTTTTTAATAAACCATCAACAGTACAACCAGTATGTACATACCTGGAGTTCAAAGAGCAAAAACAAAAGCTATATCAGACTGTGAAGATCTCATTTTTTCATTAAATGTCCCAAAATTATTCAACAAACATCCGTTGGTAGGCCCTGCCTACTGAGAAGTGCTCCTACACTTATGTCAAGTGTCTAAATGTTGAGAATGGTGTGCATGTAGCTGATATTTGTGTTTAAATTGCACTGTGGACTTGCAACGTTTGTGCTCTTTTATTTTATTAAACATCCAAGGGAGCTGTACCATCTCACTAGTTACACAGTGCTCACCAGAAACAGTTCCAACAGCCAACAGCTGTTGCAAATCCTGGGTACATCGAGTAAACAGCCCAATTAGCATAGTAAGATTATCTTCCTGGGAATCATCACATGACAGTACTGGTGAGGTATTACCCAGAGAATGAGGATTATGCATCCCTTCATCAAACATCGCCTGTGAAGACATCAAGGTAAATCCACAAGAACCAAAAAAATGACAAAATTCAAGACAAGAAAAAGTAACAAAACTGATGTCATACAAAGAGAAGTTTAATGTACCATAAGCACTTTTGCCCCAACTGTAGAGACTTCATCAAATGCAAACATTAAAAGAGTGCAGTCTTATAAATCAAGATTAATTAATCACGTGTTAAAACCTGCTCAAGCAAAACTATAATAAAACCAATTACATATTAAAATGTAATACATTGCAATCAAAACTCATTCATAATCAAATCACAACTAAATATTCATATAAATGAATGAAAAAACAGTATATCTATATATATATATATATATATATATATATATATATATATATATATATATGTAAATATACAAACAATGTATCTAAAAGCAACTTAATTAACTACATCAAATATCCACAGATCTCAGTTCGGGCAGGTTTTAACATGTGATTAATTAATCTTGCTTTATTGTTTGAATATGATTAAAGCCCTTACTGTTGGGATGAAAGGGGTTATGATACATTAAACTTCTCTGTGTGTGACATCAGTTTGTGGCAATAGTCATTAGGGTAGTATGACTTTTGACAAAGAACTTAAGTGAGGCCAAGGCAGGGGCGACTCGTGCTATAGGACTGCAGGACTGCAGCCCTCCCACCTAGAAACAAAAAAAGAAAACAAACCGTGAAACATAAAATTAAGAAAACAAAAAATTTTATTTTTCACGAATCCCGGAACTCGCACTCAGACTGCCCAGCAGATGCCCAAGAATCTGTGCGAACTCAGACTGCCTGAGTCAGCAGTCCAGATGCAGGGAAGGCATTTTTGCCCTGCAGATGCCCTGGAATCTGTGCGGTGACAACCGCACAGAACAGAGGAGCTCTGGACTGCTTCATCAGCAGACAGGACCAATCAGGAGAGAGGTGAGGTGAGTTTTAAGTTCTCGCAGGGGATTACATTCATCGCGGGCTTGGGACTTGGATTTCAAGTGGGCTACTGCTTCATGGAGGGATTCGGGCCTGGACATGGACACATTTAAACAGGTAGGTGTGTGGCTTGGATTTTGGACTTGAATTGTACTGCTGCTTAGGTCTGGACACATTTAAACAGGTGTGTGTGTGTGTGTGTGTGTGTGTGTGTGTGTGTGTGTGTGTGTGTGTGTGTGTGTGTGTGTGTGTGTGTGTGTGTGTAATGCCCCAGTTGCTATATACTGGTGGCTAGAGCAAACTCATGGTGGTATGTAGGGAATACCTCAAGCTTGAACCCTGTACCTTGTATGCAGGTGTTAAAGGCCTGAATTCCCGACCCACTACCACTTGTAAACAATTTGCAGATTTTTGCCTCATATTTGATCTGTTCTATTCCTCATAATATATGTGGTTTATAAAGGTTTAAATGCTTGATATTTGATGGTGCAGTGGTAGCATTGTTGCCTTACAGCTACAGCTTCTCAGGTTTGATTATTGGCTGGGGTGCCTTCTGTGTGGGGTCTGCATCTTCTCCTTGTGTTTGTGTGGGTTTGCTTTTGTGTCCTCCCATGTTACAAAGACAGATCTGCATTATTTCTTCCTTGCCTCTGCTGAAAATTTTTTTTTGTTCCAAGTCAGACTGTCCTGGTTAACAAATGTTAAATAAAATTGACAGGCATTTGAATTTCAGACTTCAAGTTTCTGAATGTTTAACTCCTTACATATTTGATGGTGCAGTGGTCGCATTGTTTCCTTGCAGCTATAGGGTTTCTGGTTTGATTCTTGGCTGGGGTGCCTTCTGTGTGAATTTTTCATCTCCTCCCTGTGTTTGTGTGGATTTGCTCTGGTGTCCTGCCATTTTACAAAGATGTGTCTGCAGTATTTCTCCCTGGGCATCTGCTGAAAATTGTTTTTATTCCGTCAGAAGTAAAATTGACAGGCATGTAAATTTCAGACTTCATATTCTTCAGAAAATAAATAGTAACACAGCCTTTTATTCTAGCAATTTTCTAAGTTTATAAGATGAATATTTGAAATTTGTCCCTATTTTTGGGACTGTATTCCCCCATTATTGGCTTTGTCCAGGTTTTTTGTGCTAAGGTTGACAGCTATGGCAAGAACTGAATTCACTGAATATGTTTGAGGGCTGTATTCCCTCATTACTGGGTTTGTCCAGGTGTTTTGTGCTAAGAGGTTGACAGCTATGGTGAGAACTGAATTCACTAAATGATAGCCATTTAAGTTTCAGTCTTCCTCTCTTTCACAAAGCAGCTGATCTGGCGTAGTGGTATGTTGCTCTGACTGGTTTGTACATTGTCCTTGGCAGTAAAATGTATGGTGGTAAGACAGCATTTTTCTTTCATAAAGCAGCTGATTTGGCATAGTGGTATGTTGCTCTGACCGTTTTGCACAGGACCTTGGCAGTAAAATGTATGGTGGTAACACAGCATTTTATTCTAGCAACTTTCCAAGATTATACAAGCAATGCTTAATGTGTCCCTAGTTTTTGGGCTTTTGACCCCCCCCCCAATAAATTTTGGCTTTTTCCAGATTTCTTGTGCTGCGAAGTTGAGATGCAGTTGAGTATTGAGTAGATTTTACAAGGAGCTGAGAGCTGCAGGGGTAGAGAAGTTTAGTGCTGCTTATGCTAAGTCTGCTTGCATTGTTGAGAGCACAACAGGTTGTGTACTTGCTTTTGATGCAGAAGGCTGTGGGTTCTACTCCCACAAGGGGTGGATGCTGCCATAGTGAGAATGTCTTCCTTGGTGAAGATTCTAGCTATGAGCCTGTTATCAGTTTGCATTCCATTTCCTATTGCAATATTACTAGCTTACCCTTTTTTTAATGTAATATAGGCAATTTATTCCTCAGGGGCAACAGACACATTATTTTTGATGAAACTATGAAATATAAAGGTGTTTGCTAGCAGCAACCTCTTCATTAGTTACATATTTCTTTAATGTGGAATTATTTAGATGACTTTTACTACTTCAGAGATTGTGCATATTTACTGATAATGATGGACTGTAGAGTTGTGCATATTTACTGATAATGGTGGACTGTAGAAGTTTGAGTAGACTTTTATGATGGAAATGTTCTGAACTGGGCAGTTTTGTCATTATGGGTGCATGCATTTTGTTTAATTGTTTAATACATTTAAAAAGCCCTCTAACAACTGTACTGTATTGTACAAGGAATATAATTTAGTACAATCAGGAAGGGGTGTCAAAGAGCACATGTATGTTTCATATGCAAGGGACCTATGATTTGAAAACAGCCCAGAATTAATCTTTATCTGCCAATGGCAAACTGTATTTTCTTTGAATGTGGGTTTCAATGAATGTGAGTTTCAAGGGCAGAGAAGTTTTAATGCTAAGTCTGTTTTCATTATGAGACTGCATTGCTTTGTTTAGCAGATGTCTTAGTGTTTGTGCTGTAAAATGCAAAATAAAACTTTCAAATGAAGTCCAAGTCATCATAGAATTAAGCAGTATGCACATTAGTGTTTATGATAAATGGAGTGAAATAGCCAAGTAATGGATCATTGGAATGGCTGCAGGGGGGAGGCTCCATTCGACCATGATTTTGTGACGGGGAAGGGCGGCAAACTCAGACAGCCCCAGCTGAAATATACCTCACAACTGTCCAGATTTTCAAAGAATGAATATTTTTTGCTTCTTATTTTTGGTTTGTTCCTCATAAAATGTGTGGTTTTCTGGCAAATCATTTAGGAATTAAGTCACTAAATAATGACACACTGAGTTTCAGACTTCATAACCTTCAGAAAAATGCATGCTAAAGTAAGACCTGTTATTCTATCAACTGTCTCATTTTATACAAGAGCAATTTTTAGTACTGTTTATATGTTCCCCAAATATATTTGGCCTTGTCCAGATTTATTGCATTAACAGGTTGAGAGGTACATGCAAATAAATTGCTTTATAGAATTAGGCATAGCCAAACCTCTCAACTGTCCCCGATTTTGGCTCAAAATGCTCTTCCCCTTAATAATCCCTCCGGTAAATAGCAATTTTGGAAGAAAACATGGAGGGTTTACAATTAAGAAATAACTATAATAATCAGAGTTATAGATTACTTTTATTTCAGAAATGCATGTAGATTCTTTTATTTTGTTAGCTGCTCAAGTTAGCAGTACTAATATTAAAGTGTCCCTGCTTTGATAGGTTCCCAGCTGTATTGTGTGGCTATTTTATATTTTTGCATCACATTTGTGGTCCATTTTTCATAAAATTGTGGGTTTTTTTTGTCAAATTAGTGACAAATCATTAAAGACTGAAGTTAGAAAATAATGACAGACATTTGAGTTTCAGATTACATACCCTTCAGAAAATTCATACTAATGCAAGACCTATTCTATTATCTTTCTAAGTTTATAAGAGCAATATTTAAAAATTGTCCTTATTTTTGGGCCTTTGTCCCACTTCTATGTATGGCTTTGTCCAGATTTCTTGCTCTGAGGTTGAGAGGTAAGACAAATGTGTCAGGGCCATCACAGTCAGCCAGAGACATTTCGAATTGTGACATACTTGTTGCACCCCACTCCCCCATGTAGTGACTCTGGATGTGTCCAAGCAAGGCAAGGAGTAGTTATGCAGTGTAAATGTGCAGAGTATCCCCCCATTCAAGGTAGACACAAGTACTACAGTGGCTTTTCATCTGTCCTTGATTTTGCAGAATGGTCTGGTTTGTCATATTTTTGTACTGTTGATTTATGTTTATTACTCAAAGTGCCTGTTGCTCTGTGTTTAAGTAGCAATGCTTTAATGACCATCATGACCATGAGATCGTAAGATGCAAGTAAGCTTTAATAAGTATACTGTTAAAGAATTGCCAACATTGAAGCCTTTCTGTTGTTGCCATGCAGAGAATACTTAACTAGATAATGTATAAGCGTTGGGTATTGAAATGCATATGACATTATTTGTAATAAAGGACAGGATTACATTATTTTAAGAAGCTCATTACACTTGTTGGAGACTTCCAGTCATCTCTGCAGGCTTTACCCGTAAACTAAACAGAATGCCAATCATGTGTGGTCCATAATCCTGTGCAGTAATCCTTTAAGCAATGTATCTTGAGCTTGTTTCCTGTTTGCTTTTCATTTTTTACTTTGATCATGTTTTCCCCATGAAACAAGTAGATAGTTGTCAGGCAGCAGGTCTTTTTTGGTTAAGAAACATTTTTACAAGTGGGGGCATCACAGAGATTTCTACTTTAAGCGTGTTACTCAGGGGCGGCTCGTGGCATAGGGCTGCCGGACTGCAGCCCCCTCAAAAATAAAAAAGAAAGAAAAATGAGAAAGAAAAATGAAAAATAAAAAAAAAATTATTTTTTCAAAATTCACGGACTTCGCGCATGCACATAGACCGAGTCCCGACTACTGTCGGTCTATGAGCATGCTCAAGGCAGTCCGGCCGTCCCCATAGGGGGACACAAGGAGACGTCTGTGCACTTTTACAGTGCACAGACTCGCCAGGATTATGGGTCGCGTCCGGACTGCAAGAGCAGCAGCAGGGACTCGGGACAGAGCATTACCGTCGGGAAGGAGCATTAGGATCTACAGAGCATTACCGTCGGGAAGGAGCATTAGGATCTCGCGGGTCTTTCAGTATTGTGCGGGAAGGATGTACATTAGCTGGATGTATTCAGGTAAGGTGCCTTTTAATTTACAATGTTTATTTGTATGGAGTTTGTGCTTTTTAATTTACAATGTTTATTTGTGTATGGTGCTTGTGCTTTACTGGAGTTTGTGTGTGTATGGTGCTTGTGCTTTACTGGAGTTTGTGTGTGTATGGTGCTTGTGCTTTACTGGAGTTTGTGTGTGTATGGTGCTTGTGCTTTACTGGAGTTTGTGTGTGTATGGTGCTTGTGCTTTACTGGCGTTTGTGTGTGTATGGTGCTTGTGCTTTACTGGAGTTTGTGTGTGTGTGTGTGTGTGTGTGTAAATGCCCCAGGTGCTTATGGTGGTGTGGTAGGGAATGCCTCAGGCTTGAACCCTGTACCCTGTATGCAGGTGTTAAAGACTTGAGTTCCCTACCCACCACCATTTGTAAAAAAATTTCAGATTTTTGCCTCATATTCGATCTGATCTGTTCCTCATAATATCTGTGGTTTGTAAATGTTGCAATGCTTGATATTTGATGGTGTAGTAGTAGCATTGTTGCCTCACAGCTGCAGGTTCTTGGGTTTGATTCTTGGCTGGGGTTCCTTCTTTGTGGGGTCTGTATCTTCTCCCTGTGTTTGTTTGGGTTTGCTTTTGTGTCCTCCCATGTTACAAAGACATGTCTGCATTATTTCTTACTGGGCCTCTACTGAAAATTGTTTATTTGTTCCAAGTCAGACTGTCCTGATTAAAAAATGTTAAATAAAATTGACAGGCATTTGAATTTCAGACTTAATGGTTTCTGAATGTTTAAATCCTTGCGTATTTGATGGTGCAGTGGTAGTATTGTTGCCTCACAGCTATAGGTTTTCTGGTTTGATTCTTGGTTGGGGTGGCTTCTGTGTGGAGTCTGCATCTCCTCCATGTGTTTGTGTGGATTTGCTCTGGTGCCCTGCCATTTTACAAAGACGTGTCTGCAGTTTTAATCCCTGCTGAAAATTGGTTTTGTTCTGTCCGCAGTAAAATTGACAGTCATTTGAATTTCAGACTTCAGGTTTCTGAATGTTTAATTCCTTGCATAATTGATGGTGCGGTGGTAGTATTGTTGCCTCACAGCTATAGGTTTTCTGGTTTGATTCTTGGTTGGGGTGGCTTCTGTTTGGAGTCTGCATCTCCTGCCTGTGTTTGTGTGGATTTGCTCTGGTGCCCTGCCATTTTACAAAGATGTGTCTGCAGTTTTAATCCCTGCGTCTCTGCTGAAAATTGTTTTCATTCTGTCCGCAGTAAAATTGACAGGCATTTGAATTTCAGACTTCAGGTTTCTGAATGTTTAATTCCTTGCATAATTGATGGTGCGGTGGTAGTATTGTTGCCTCACAGCTATAGGTTTTCTGGTTTGATTCTTGGTTGGGGTGGCTTCTGTCTGCATCTCCTCCCTGTATTTGTGTGGATTTGCTCTGGTGCCCTGCCATTTTACAAAGACGTGTCTGCAGTATTAATCCCTGCGTCTCTGCTGAAAATTGTTTTTGTTCTGTCCGCAGTAAAATTGACAGGCATTTGAATTTCAGACTTCAGGTTTCTGAATGTTTAATTCCTTGCATAATTGATGGTGCGGTGGTAGTATTGTTGCCTCACAGCTATAGGTTTTCTGGTTTGATTCTTGGTTGGGGTGGCTTCTGTCTGCATCTCCTCCCTGTATTTGTGTGGATTTGCTCTGGTGCCCTGCCATTTTACAAAGACGTGTCTGCAGTATTAATCCCTCGTCTCTGCTGAAAATTGTTTTGTTCTGTCCGCAGTAAAATTGACAGGCATTTGAATTTCAGACTTCAGGTTTCTGAATGTTTAATTCCTTGCATAATTGATGGTGCAGTGGTAGTATTGTTGCCTCACAGCTATAGGTTTTCTGGTTTGATTCTTGGTTGGGGTGGCTTCTGTGTGGAGTGTGCATCTCCTGCCTGTGTTTGTGTGGATTTGCCCTGGTGCCCTGCCATTTTACAAAGATGTGTCTGCAGTTTTAATCCCTGCGTCTCTGCTGAAAATTGTTTTTGTTCTGTCCGCAGTAAAATTGACCGGCATTTGAATTTCCAACTTCATGTTCTTCAGAATACATAGTAGCACAACCTTTTTTTTTTTAGCAATTTTCGAAGTTTATAAGATGAATATTTTAAATTTGTCCCTGTTTTTGGGACTGTATTCCCCCATTATTGGCTTTGTCCAGGTTTTTGTGCTAAGGTTGACAGCTATGGCAAGAACTGAATTCACTGAATATGTTTGAGGGCTGTATTCCCTCATTACTGGGTTTGTCCAGGTGTTTTGTACTAAGAGGTTGACAGCTATGGTGAGAACTGAATTCACTAAATGATAGCCATTTAAGTTTCAGTCTTCCTCTTTTTACAAAGCAGCTGATGTGGCGAGTGGTATGTTACTTTGACTGTTTTTGCTCAGGGACCTTGGCAGTAAAATATATGGTGGCAACACAACATTTTATTCTAGCAACTTTCCAAGATTATACAAGCAATGTTTAATGTGTCCCTGTTTTTGGGCTTTTGACCCCAATACATTTTGGCTTTTTCCAATTTTCTTGAGCTGCGGTTGAGATGCAGTTGAGTATTGAGTAGATTTTACAAGGAACTGAGTGCTGCAGGGAATAGAAGTTTAGTGCTTTGCCAAGTTAATACTATAGCACAACAGGCTGTGTACTTGCTTTTGATGCAGAAGGTTGTGGGTTCTACTCCCACAAGGGGTAGATGCTGCCATACTGAGAATGTTCTCCTTGGTGAAGATACTAACTATGAGTTCGTTATCAGTTTGCCATCCATTTCCTCTTGCAATATTATTACTAGCTTATCATTTTTTAATGTAATATAGACAATTTATTCCTGAGGGGCAACAGACACTTTATTTTTCGATGAAACCATGAAATATAAAGGTGATTGCTAGCAGCAACCACTTCATTAGTTACAGATTTCTTTAATGTGGAATTATTTAGATGACTGACTTCAGAGATTGTGCATATTTACTGATAATGGACTGTAGAATTGTGCATATTTACTGATAAAGGTGGACTGTAGAATTGTGCATATTTACTGATAATGGTGGACTGTGGAATTGTGCATATTTACTGATAATGGTGGACTGTGGAATTGTGCATATTTACTAATAATGGTGGACTGTGGAATTGTGTATATTTACTAATAATGGTGGACTGTGGAAGTCTGAGTAGACTTTTTATGATAAATGTTCTCAACTGGGCAGTTTTGCCATTATGGGTGCATATGAGTTGTTTCATTGCTTACTGGAAAAATGTTCAAAACAAATTTAAAACATCCTGTAACAAGTGTACTGTATTGTACAAGGAATATAATTTTAGTACAATGAGGAAGGTGTATCAAAGAGCACATGTATGTTTCATATGCAAGGAGCCTATGATTCAAAACAGCCCAAAATTAATCTTTATCTGCCACTGGCAAAATGTATTTTCCTTGAATGTGGGTTTCAATGCTGTTTCAATGAATGTGAGTTTCAAGGGCAGAGAAGTTTTAATGCTAAGTTTTCATTGTGAGACTGCATTGCTTTGTTTAACAGATGACTTAGTGTTTGTGCTGTAAAATACAAAATAAAACTTTCAAATGAAGTCCAACTCATCATAGAAGTAAAGCAGTATGCACATTAGTGTTTATGGTAAATGGAGTGAAATAGCCAAGTATAATGGTTCATTGGAATGGCTGCAGAGGCTCCATTCAACCATTATTTTGTCAGGGGGGGAAGGGCAGCAAACTCAGACAGGCCCAGCTGAACTATACCTCCCAACTGTCCAGATTTTCAAAGAATGAATAGATTTTTGCTTCTTATTTTTGGTTTGTTCATAAAATTTGTAGTTTTAATTCTAAATGATTTGCCAGAAGTCACTCTAAGTTTCAGACTTCATAACCTTCAGAAAAATGCATGTTAAAGTAAGAGCTGTTCTATCAACTGTCTCAATTTATACAAGAGCAATTTGTAGTACTGTTTATATGTGCCGCCAATCTATTTGGCCTTGTTCAGATTTACTGCATTATCAGGTTGGGAGGTACATGCAAATAAATTGCTTTATAGAATTAGGCATAGCCAACCTCTCAACTCTCCCCAATTTTGGCTCAATTTGTTGCTCTTCCCCTTATAATCCCTCCATAAAATAGCAATTTTGGAAGAAAACATGGAGGGTTTACAATTAAGAAATAACTGTAATAATTAAAGTTATAGATTACTTGAAATGCATGTAGATTCTTTTATATTTTGTCAGCTGCTCAAGGTAGCAGTACTAATATTAAAGTGTCCCTTCTTTGACAGGTAGCAGCTGTATTGTGTGTCTATTTTATATTTTTGCATCACATTTTTGTCCATTTTCATAAAATTGTGTTTTTGGCAAATTAGTGACATCACTAAAGACTGAAGTTAGAAAATGACAGACATTTGAGTTTCAGATTTTATACCCTTCAGAAAATTCATACTAATGCAAGACCTATTCTATTATCTTTCTAAGTTTATTAGAGCAATATTTAAAAATTGTCCTTATTGTTGGGCCTTTGTCCCACTTCTGTGTATGGCTTTGTCCAGATTTCTTGCTCTTGAGGTTGAGAGGTATGACAAATGTGTCAGGGCCATCACAGTCAGCCAGAGAGATTTCAAATTGTGACATGCTTGTTGCACCCCACTCCCCCATTTAGTGACTCTGGATGTGTCCAAGCAAGGCAAGGAGTAGTTGTATCTACCTTGGATGGGGAGGACACACTGCATAAGTACTACAGTGGCTTTTCATCTGTCCTTGATTTTGCAGAATGGTCTGATTTCTGTCGTATTTTTGTACTGTTGATTTATGCTTATTACTCAAAGTGCCTGTTGCTCTGTGTTTTTAAGTAGCAATGCTTTAATGACCATAAGGTAAGCTTGTCTGAGATCGTAAGATGCAAGTAAGCTTTAATAAGCATACTGTTAAAGAATTGCCAACATTGAGAGCCTTTCTGTTGTTGCCATGCAGAGAATACTTGACTAGATAATGTATAAGCCTTGGGTATTAAAGGACAGGATTCCATTATTTTAAAAAGCTCATTACACTTGTTGGAGACTTCCAGTCATCTCTACAGACTTTACCCGTAAACTAAACAGAATGCCAATCATCCTTTAAGCAATGTATCTTGAGCTTGTTTCCTGTTTGCTTTTCATTTTTTACTTTTATCATGTTTTCCCCATGAAACAAGTTGTCAGGCAGCAGGTCTTTTTTGGATAAGAAACATTTTTACAAGTGGGGGCATCACATATATTTCTACTTTCAGCATGTTACTTGGTACTTTTAATAAAGCTGAATATATTATAATTAGGACTGCAGTGCAAGGAGAAGTGGTTTGAGTTGAGTGCTTCTGGTTTTTCTTATACTTGATTTTGACTGGCATTCCAGTAATGTATTTAAAAAGTAATTTATTTTTTCATGCCTCACAACCTTTTGTTTCCATCTAGATATTAAGTAAGCTGTCATGCAGCCAATGCATTGAAATATTTTTATTCTTCTACACTTATTTTTGTCTTGATTGGACTTTCATAATGATGGTTTGCCACCCAGGGCAGCGTATTTAATTACAGTTAGTTTTTTGTGGTTTTGTGCATAGCTCCTCCCCTTTCTGGTTGACCACACCCCCTCCCCTTGACCCCACCCATTCAGCTGTCTCCTGCAGCCCCCCTGTGATTTGAAGTCACCAGCCGCCACTGGTGTTACTTGGTACTTTAATAAAACTGAATATAAATTATAATTAGAACTGCAGTGTAAGGAGAAGTGGTTTGAGTTGAGTGCTGCTTGTTTTTCTTATACTTGATTTTGACTGGCATTCCAGTAATGTATTTAAAAAGTAATTTATTTTTTCATGCCTCGCAACCGTTTTGTTTCCATCTAGATATTAAGTAAGCTGTCATGCTGCCAATGCATTGAAATATTTTTATTCTTCTACACTTCATTTTGTCTTGATTGGACTCTCATAATGACAGTTTGGCACCCAGGGCAGCGTATTTAATTAAAGTTAGTTTTTGTGGTTTTGAGCATAGCTCCTCCCCGTTCTAGTTGGCCACATCCCTTCCCATTGACCCCACCCATTCAGCTGTCTCCTGCAGCCCCCCCTTTGATTTGAAGTCATCAACCGCCACTGGGCCAAGGGTCTGCAGCACTGTGCCACCCTACAGAACTATATACCTTTGCTAATTTGTAATCTAGCATAGTAACCAGTTGTTATGGTCAGAATAAGTGAAATGTTGGACATAATCATGATTACAGAGAGAGCCTGTTTAATAGCCGATAGCATTTCCAGACCATTCCCATTTTCTTACAGAAAACAAGAAATGTAAGGGGGAAGCACTGTTTAGAACATCAATTGGATTATTCCTGTTGTTAGAAGATGAACTAAAAAGTTGAAGAAAATTCTGAGAGCTTCATAACAAATAAGCTGTAACACCATAATAAAACCAAACTTGATTGAAAATAAATGCTCATTCCTTTTTAGTTGTTTACTACTGCTGACTTAGGGAAACAACGTTTCACAATTTTTTCTTTTGTTTTTTTCACAGTTGCTTGTGACTTAGATTTATTTTCCTTTTGTGCTATGGTGAATGCACTAAGTTTCATCGTGACAACTAAATGCAATAGCTGTATTCATTATTTAGTGCTAGAGAGTCTGAATGAGTTTTTTGATTCATCTTTAGTGTGAAAGTTGTGGATCAACATCTTTATACAAACACTATACCTTTACAAAGAATCACAGTTGTAACTGAACTAACATCATACTTAGCATCATATGTGAACTTTTACTTTTCTGTTACCCCTTCATTCACCATACTGAGAAACAAACCAAGCCAGACTCTACAGATAAGCATGTTTATTGCTTAGAAATCATAGACACTAGTAGACTATTTAGAACTGCTTTCTCTGATTTATCTTTAACGGTTATACAGCTTGAGTACAGTTGAAAGAAAAAGTCTGGATACTGTTGTTTTGGTCCAGAGTTAACTTAACTGTACATAAATGGCAATTAGTTCAAACAGATGAGTATATTACCATAGCATGCCATAGGAAGAAAAAGTACCCCAGATGTAACAACCTTGTTATAAACCCACAGAATCTGTTCACACACACCGGGTAATTGGATTTATTTTCAAATACTGACACTGTCCTGCAGCATAAGGGGGATAATGGCATTCCTGGTGTGACATCCTTCAAATGGGATTTTAAACTGAGGTCCCATCTGCCTAAAAAGGTGGTAGATATATAAGATCCCATAACCCGTATTACAAAAAATAATGGAATTTTATTTTACATACTAATATTTGCACACATCAAAGTATCATATTTATATATTCTCATATGTGTGTGTGTGTGTGTGTGTGTGTGTGTGTGTGTGTGTGTGTATGTGTGTGTGTATATGTATATATATATATATATATATATATATATATATGTAAACTTTTTCTTAATGGCCCCTCCCTTTTTGCCAAAACTAAGACCTTATAGTCTTTTTATGTTACTCATTATCAATTACTAATTATATAGTTTGTCATTATATCTCTCCAGCTAAATAAATTATAAACATGTAAAACGAATCTTGTTAACTTTTACAACTACTTTTTTATGCTTTTCGTACACTATATCCTATAGCATTTCCAAATTAGCTTCTCTAAATATATTTTGAACACCGTAGCAACTTTTCCCAAAACCATTTATGCTACTACACTTAACTAATGCATGCTTAATTGTTTCCTCTACAGTACAAGTTTCATCAAACAAACGTTCTGTACATCTTTTATATTTTAATTGTCCTTTGGCCTGTAATTCATTTAACAGTAGTTTCCATAGAAAATCTTGTCATTCCATCTCCACTTTTATGCATCTTCTGACTTCTTAACTTGCACATTATTTTACTTCTTGTACTCTTTCCCACCTGTTCAGTAAATAATATGCATGTGTTACTTCTTTGTACCATATCATTTTATACTGTTTTCTATTATTTATTTTGAACTTTCAAAGAAGAGTTTTGTTTTGTTCACGTGTACCTTTCCTTGCTTCTAGACCTTCCCAGTGTTCTTTGTCTTTTTTAAATGCTTGGTTTAAAATTGTTCCTTTTCCATATAAATATTTTTAACTTAAGAATGCAAGTAATAAAGATAAAAACTATTGGATTCAACAATCTCATCCCACTTTTCCCGTTAGTATTTTGTAGTATTCTGCTTTTAATAGAGTTCAGTTTACAACCAAGAAGAAACTGAAAAAATATATAACAGTATTACTCCTGTCGTGTAATTTAACATGTTCTTCCATTTTTTCTGACACTACCCAGTCTCCCAGACACAAGCGTGCAACACTAATATTTCTATGAAAAACATCCTCCTCCCAGTTGCACAGTTTTGTATTCCCTTACTTTTTTACCTTAATTATGTTCTATAATTGTTGTTCTGTTACTTTTGTTACTTCTTTCATACAAGCCTTTATTTTTTGCATTTGATATTACATCATCAGCATAATGTATATCTGTTAGGGCTTTCACACCTTCTACCACTTCTTACCTTAATTCTTCTATTTTTCTTCTGTGATTTTTTTTTATTTATTTAAGACTAAAATCACCCTAGTTATGAGAAAACTCTGACTCACTCCTTCTGTGTTTATTTTTTGCCATAATATACCCATTTACTAATTAAGTTGCCCACGTGTCATAGTATTCATTTAAATAACCTAATTATTCTCTTACCCAGTTCTAGAACTTTTCTTAATCTTCCATTCATGTTCATGAGTAACATTGTTGAACAGATTTGCTGTTACCACGTGCAAACATTTTCCTATTTTTCTTTGTTGTAACTTACAAACGTCAGCATATCTTTTACCTTACTCCCTTTTTTACCAAACCTTCCTTGCCCTACTATCTCTTGTAACACACTTGTCAGCCCCAGTTGCGAAGTAGATATGCAAAACTTTTTGATGAACACTGTAAAGTGCGGTCACAAATATGTGATTTGTTTCACATCTATAAAAAAATCTAGATCGTGATACTTCAGAGTTTTAACCTTACTCCAAAGTAGAACCATTTTGAGTTGATTGTATTGTAAGTAGATGTGTGTGTGTGTGTGTGTGTGTGTGTGTGTGCGGGGGGGGGGTTCATCCCTTCCATGTCATGGTGAAGAAGGCAGATCATTTGAGTTTTTATTAATTGCCTATTATTCTTTGCTATGATTGCTCTACAGTCATTAGCTCTATATTTCTCTTCTTTAAACCCAATTATATGTTTCCACTCATAATGTAATGTTGTTATTGTGTCTTTCGGCTTTTCCCGGTTAGGGGTTGCCACAGCGGAACTCCGATCCGCTAATGATTGGCAGTAGATTTTTACGTGCCGAGTTGCCAGCTCTGATGCACAACCTTCAATGAAGGTACACCCATTCACGCATGTCTCTACACAGAAGATGCTCTAGCTGAGAATCAAACAAGACAATGTCTTACTGTGAGGCGACAACGCTACTGCAGAACCACCACCGCAGTCCCACTCATAATGTAATACACTTTATAATTCCTTTAAGTAATACAACCACTCTGTCTAACAATTATAAACTCATTCAGAAGTGTTTCTTCCACAGCAGTTTATGGTCTTTTTAAACTTTATAATTTTGGAACATTCCCATTAATCCTTGTGGTCCTTTTATGTCCTTATTCTACTGTTGTTTTTTTCCCAACTCTCACCCTACTTATTGCATACAATAAAAAAATATAGCTACCTTCCTTCTACATTTTTTCATACATTCAGAAAATAATAAATTTCTATGTATTACATATTTTTAATAAATTATCTTTCCTTTCCTGCCTGTAAGCCGACATATAGTCTCAGCTCTGTATGCATTTCATACCTTGATCTACTTTCCTTTTCTTTTCCCTCAGATTACATTTATAATTCCACTATTGCTATAGCCAGATTGACTAAAGAGGAGTTTAAATCTAATAATGCCTTCCATTCTGTTACATTTATTTACATATATATATATATATATAATATATATTAATAACAGAGTTATTGTTGGTCTGATGATGCTATAAGCGAAAGCGCTTACCAACTGTTGTATGTGCACGGAATAAAATATACTTTTAATTAGATTATATGGACTGAAATCGTTTTGGTATTCTGAAACTTTATGCAATTTTGGATAGAATTGCTCCAGCCTTCCTCTGCTTTGCTCCTAGCGATTCTCTTTGCTATTATTGTTACTTACAGCTATTTGCTGGGAACATTTGCTCTACGTGAATCTGCTTTTTACATTCTCTCTACTGTAACCTAAATGTAGTCCCAGAACATTCTTCTATGCCCATGGACCAAACAGTGTGCGTACCCCTTAAGCCTTGGAAGTATTCCATTTGTTTTACTGTTATAGATGTAATATCTAAATGACATAACTTTATTATCCAGTTTCTGACGCAAGTTTAAAAATATTGCTCTTTTTAACTCATTTTAAACTGTTATTATTTAGTGCTGACAGAATTAAATTATCCTTTTTATTATCCTTTTGGAATTCTCTCCCAATTTTTCTTTTTTTTTTTTTATCTTAACCCTTTTTAATAGTATGAAGCCAGGGGTAAGACTGGGCAAAAAAATAATTTATATGAGATCTGCTAATGTCAGGTTGAATGACTCAGAATGCATACTGCTTTCTGTGTTTCTTTTTTCTCTTCCTGTCATGTATGTCTGCAATCGGGTCTATGTCAGATGATTGACTTTTCGGAAACGCAAAAAAAATATTGAAGAGATCATAAGATTGAGATTCTGAAAACTGAAAAATAAAAAAAAACACATGTAAAAATCTTCCTTTTTATGTTTTACAGGGAGCAAGTCCCCCTGCAAATTATATATACCATCTCCGAGATCACACTATAGTGAGGAAAAAGGTAAACTTCTCTATCCTCGCACTACCGCAGTCTCTATTCAAAAGCTTTCTTTTTTTCAAAAACTCAATCATATGCTCTCGACCATATGAAGTTCAAGTTTCTGAAAACTTGATCAACAGCTAGGCACCCCTGGAATCATATGTTCTCTTGGTAAAAAGGGAAGCACTGTTGTTTGTCCGATGTCAAATGAGAAGGAGATGTGCTGATTCCTAATGTAATGGAACCTTCTTCTAAAATAACAAGCAAGGATGAAAATTCATTGGAATGTAATGGCTGTTGGAACATTTAAGACCCAAATGTAGTTCAGTTCAAACTGAAACAGATGTGGACATGTTTTGACAAACTCTGATTGTAATGTTGGGTGTAGGGGATGCTAGTTTATGACCTGCTTCTATAACAGTGATGATGATGATGTTAGAAGACACAGGAACTTGCAAAGGAGTCTATACTATATGTTTGCATGACAGAGTAGCTAAAGTGAGTTGAAGTGAAAGAAGAAATGCAATTGCTGCATTTGCTGGTGCTTACCTGTGGAATTACCCCATCTCTGAAAAACTGTCTATATCGTAGTTTTTTCTATAGTGTTTTAGTTAAACCTCACATTAGTCTGGGTGGGGATTTTGCACATAAGTTTTTGCAAATGGAAACTAAATTTATTATTAATTATAGAACTTTGCAACCTAATGGTATGAATTTAGATATGAATCTTAATGTATAATTTTGTATTTGTATTGTAGTTTGCTAATATATAAAAACATTTTTGGTGTATAAAAAATTTTGCAGTTAGTTTTTTATTCAGATGGGGACAGGTTTTCTAGGGTGTGTATTTGATGTATGGGAACAGATTAACTTCACTGAGAATTTTCAGTTAAGCAATAATGATGTGTGAAAGTATTTGTATATAAAGGACTGTATTGTGGTGTAGAATGTATTCCTTGAAGGCAGTTTGGCCTAGGTACCCAAAACACCAGTAAAGTTTGATTTATTGCAGTTATTTTCACTTTTGGCCCCTTTTTTTCCTGTGGTTTTGTTGAAGTGTTTGTTGGCCAGTATTTGTTATAGCAACTAGTGAGAACTTAGATATCTGGTGGTATTTGCTTTCTGTAGGCATCCTGTCTGTTTTCTGCATTTTTTTTAATTTTCCCTGAGTGCTAACCTAGATATATTTTGGTATGCATTTTCTTTTTTAAAGACCTTATTTGAATAATAGGCAAACTTGCATTTATATAAAAGTAATTAAACCATATTAACCAATTCACATTTATAAATGTTCTACACCATGTATATTGTTATGTATCATATAGACTAAGCAGCATTACATAGACTGTTCAGTTGCTGCCTTCTCTTAAACCTGATTCCTCCTCTAAAATCTTCTCTACATGTATTATTCCCACAATTCCCATGTTTCTATGTAATTTACTCCCTCCCTTTTCTAAAGATCCTTCTTCCTGTTCTTTTATCTCTGTTACAATATTCAGTATTTCAAGTTGGTTTAGATTTTGATCTCCATTTTCTAGTAATTGCTTTCTTGGCAGCCCCCAGAGTTGTACTTAACAAGGCCTTAATATGTCTAGGCAATTAAGATCCTGAGTTGCACTCATCTGCTCGTCCAGCATTCTTGACAGAATACTCTGTAGGGAATTTTTAAAGTCTGCCAGCTCGTTACACTCTGAGAACATATGTTCATAGGTACCACTTTCTTTCCCACTACATATCCAACATTTGCCATCTGTCTGAGGGAAGATTCTTTGGAGTCAGCTTGGGATATGAAGTATCTATGCGAACACTTTCAGGCAAACATCCTAAATCTCCTAGGTTTTGTTGCATATTTGGGTCCATACATATAATCTCCCATTGTTTCTTTGTGAATTGCATATCTTATCTGTATTCCCAATCTTTTCTGACCTTTTCTGATTTTTTCCTATCGTTGTTGTGCAATATTGTATATGCCCTACTAATTATACCTTTTTTTAACAGCAGCTTCTATTCTAGACCCAGTTAAAAACTCAATTAGTTCAGGCCTTTCGTTTAGGATTACCCTATCCTTTTCTCTTTGTCTATACTCTGATATCACTCCCTGACAGGAAGGGCAATCACCCTGCAATGCAAATTACTTTTTAGCCTCTTCCCGTTCTATTACTGTTCCCTCTGTATTTACTTGTTCTCAGAACCTTGGTTCCTTTGCCAGCTTCATCCAGTAAATTCCAGACCCATCTTGCATATTCTGTGTACCCCTAATTGCAGTTATCCCTATCTGTAGAATCTCCTTTCGACATTCCTGTATTTGCTTAGTTCATACTATACTTTCTGATACTTTATGAATATAATATATATATTATATATATTATAATAATATTCTGTATGATTGATGTTGTTTTCCTTAAGGATCTGCATCCAAAATTCTCATGCTTTCCTTATTTTTTTGAATTACCCCCCTGGTTCATCATCATCCCTTTACACTTTGAATTATATCTTACTGTTTGCATTTTGTATAGCAGCTTTAACTGTGTAGCAACAAAATATCCCTTCAAATCAGGTAATCCTAAACCTCTTTGTTCTGTTGGAAGGATCAACTTATCCCACTTGACTCTTGCCGTCTTCCCCTTCTGAATAAAATCCTTCAATTCTTTATTAATTTCTAGCCATATCTTCTCCTCTGGTTGATAAAAAATGCCTGGCCTATGTATAAAATTAAAGGGACTAAAAACATTTTTACTGCTTTTGTATACTGCTATCCCTATCGATGAGCAAGAGCTCCCAGTTTCTCAGTGTTTATATTATCTTTTGTTTAGTCTTTTCCCACAAATTCTTAGCTGCCATAACAGAATTGTTTTATTCAAGTTGTCTAAATAATTCATTGTATCATGTCTTTATAAATATAGCTATTGCTGAACCAGTTCATGTTTGGGTATGTAGTTTATAGTTATAGCCTTTGTTTTACCTTCACTAATTTTTTATCCCAAAAAAGAAACTGTTTCAGAATGTTGCACAACACTGAGATATCCCTTTCTGGTTAGATTAGGTACAAAATAATTTTATCTGCAAATAAAGTACATTTTTTTGAACACCAAGGCAGTTTTATCTTTTGAATTTCTGAGTCCCTTATTTTCTTTTCCAATGGTTCTAAGTATAACACAAATAACAAAGGGGAAAGAGGCCCAACTGCCTGGTTCCTCTGTTCAGACAAAATGTTTCAGAGAGGGAACCCTGTCACAGGAACCCTACCACTTTGATTTTTGCCTCCAATCCCATGTATATCCTTCTAATTAACCTTATTGTATCAGGAAATGTAAATACTTCCATTCTCATGCTCATATAATTCCAGCTTACTTTATCAAATGCTTTCTGTGTATCTAGATAAGAGTGGTTATTTTCTCACATTTGCTTTCCCTCTGGATCATCATTGTTCTATTAATGTTGTCAAATGTTTGACTCCCCTGCACAAAACTACACTAGACAACATCTAACAATTTTGGTATGACCATTGTCATTCATTTAGACATTGTAGATATAAACACTTTATAATCGTAGTTTAAATTTGAAATGGGCCTGTTGTTACAGCCACACAGCTTTTTCCAGGATGTTGGTGTCTCCTCTGCTTTTAAACTAGTGTAAAAAAAAACTTTTAGATCTTTATCAATTTCATCCCTTTCAAATGGCCACCGAAAAACATCTATTCCTGGAGATCTTCCTGCAGATAGGTTTTATATCACCATTTTTATGTCATCTCCTCCCACCTTAACTGTTAGTTGTTGAGCCTCATCTACCTCTAATCTTAGCATATTTAAGTCTTCCATAAATATTTCCATTTGTGATTTTTCTTGGTTTCCCCAGATCTCTGCTTTATACAGATTTGCATAGAATTTCCAAAATAGCTCTACTACCTGTACAGGATCTCTGGTTACTTTTCTTGTTATAGGCTCCCTAAGTTGGCAACAACCCTTTCTACTGTCTGTTACCTAAGTAGTCATGCCAAATGTTTTTGTGCTTCAGAGCTGTTATCAAAAAAGAGTTGCTTAACAGCAGTCTTTCTAAACTCATGCATATTCTCTAGGTACTCCCTTATTTTCTCTTTAGGACTCAGCAGTTGCACCTGTTTTTGTTCTGTGAGATTCCCCTTATTTTGTAATACTTCAGCCTTTCTCACTCCCTCAAACTAATTCTTATTACTTCTTAACCAGATCTCTTTTTCTTTTATTTCTACCCTATTTTTAAATTCCACTTTCATTTTACCCCACAAACTAGCTATAACTTCTGGAGTACTTTCTATCTACCCAAATAGCTCCCAGATGATTTCCTCTACCCATTCCTTAAATTCCTCTCTTTTTAACAGGTAGGTGAGGAAACACCGGTGTCTCATGTTTACTTCATTACCTTGCATTTTTATTATAGTAATTAATGGCACATAATCTGAAATACTTACTGGATGTGTGTCAAATTCTCAATTAAATGCACATGTTCCTGTGAAATATAATTTATTTTTAATCTAGCTGACTTGTACCTTGGTGAATAATATATAAATTCTGTCCTTGATCCTACTACTGACATCACATCTTTCATACCAAATGTTTTCATAAATTTCTTCAGAAATTTACCCTCTTTTGTTATATTTTCCCTTCTAGGCCCCCCAGATACATCTTCATTGTTTAAAATCAAATTCCAGTCTCAACCTGTAAGTTATAGTCTCTGTTGAAAGCTCTTCTATCACTACTGGAGGTCCTCTAGCAGCTACTATAAGTTTTCATCTTTTGCTTTTTCCCCTGATATTCTGCAGAAAATCCATCCTAAAGTCCTTTCTTTATCATGTTCACATGCTCAGTTCTTTCTGAATGTGTCTCCTGATTTGGAAAGTGTTGCCATTATGGTAATAAGTCATTATTCCTATCTATTATATATGGCAGCTTTTTTTAAATGTCGATTTCCTGCTTTTGTGATACATGCAACCATGATATATGGCAGATTAATCCTTTGTATAGTTTTTTTTGTCATCAGCATTGGATTCTATGTCACATTTTACAAGATTTTTGATTTAAGAAAAACTCTCAAATAGAAAACCAAACACCCTCCAGAACATTTTAACTTAATACAAATACACATAAGTACATCTGCAAATAATGAAGTTTAACCCTCCTAATAGGAATATTTGTGCCAAATAGGCAGCTGCTAATACAGGCCCTAATTAATCTGAAATTGAGGTTATCCATGCTAAGATGCATGTTTTTTCCTGTGCTTCTATTTAGACTTATTGGTGTCTTTTCTTTTTTGTCCTTATTCCCCCCATCATTCAGAGGTGAAAACAACTTGCATGCTTTCAGAAGTCATTAACTTTTAGCCTTGTGTTCTGTCTTTTATTACTTTATTATTAGCTTGTCTCCATGGAAACATAAGAGAAAAAAGGAAAATCTAGTTAAGTCATCCCCCACCACCAGCACCACAACCACCATAGCAAGCACTCAGTGTCCCTGAAACTTCAACTTCCCTTTTGGCATAAGATAGTCTCAGACAGTTTGGTTGTCTCAGACAGTTTGGTTCTAAGTGTAAAATAATGATGGTACTCTTGGCAGTGAGACTCATTTCCTTCTTTCCAGGGCATTTCCTCTCGC
The DNA here is from genome assembly GCF_019279795.1 of Protopterus annectens. NCBI lineage: Eukaryota > Metazoa > Chordata > Ceratodontiformes > Protopteridae > Protopterus > Protopterus annectens. The sequence goes on along the minus strand of NC_056740.1, from coordinate 238,148,073 downwards.
CCAGGGAGCCTGATTAATGTCTTTCCTCACGTTGTGCACAACATGCAGTCTCACAGAGTAATAAAACCAGTGCCTCTCAATTTCCTAGAAAAATTTTATTATTCAAGGATTTTTCTTATTTTCAACCCAGAAGGATCCCGATGGCTAATACTAGATCTTTCTGCTCTAAATCTCCACATCAAGATTCCAAAGTTCAAGGTGTTATCACTTCAGAATCCTTGTACCTTTGATCCCAAGTCTACTTTTTATGGTTAAGCTGGACCTAAAGGACACTTATCACCACATCTATTTTGCCAAGCTGTCCAGGCATTACTTAATATTTGTTGTGTCTAACTTACATCATCAGTTATCTGTTTTACCCTTTGGGCTCTCCACTGCACCAAGGGTATTCACAAAATGCCTAGCTAGCTCTTGTCACTGATTACTGTAGACTCCAAGTCATACACATTTTTCCATATTTGGACAATTATCTTATTTTGTAGACTCTTTTTCCTGCTGTCAAGAGTCAGCTATGAAAGAGTTTCTACACAATCTGGGATTTCAAATCAATTGACTTCCTATAAAAGGCAGGTGTTACCATAAAAGAGCTTTCTCTTAACCTGTCTCAGGTAATGGTTCATAGGTTCAAAGGTTTATACTAGGCTATCTGCGCTGGGGCATTTACAAGCCTAGCCAGAGTGTGTTTGGCTTTCACCACCCTTTTAGATCGGTTTACTGTGCCTCTGTAGAGTAGGTCACAGAACATAGGCCCTTTTAAGGTTAGTTTACTCTGCCCCTGTCTAGCAGGGACACAGAAGAGATCCCAGGGGTGAACTTACGATCTCCCATCCACTCGTCAAGATTTCTCTTGAAGAGGGTCAGTGAGGGGCTCTGCCTAACATGGACTGGGATTCTGCTGCAGAGTGAGGGCAACCTCTGGGATATGAATCTGTCCCTCCAGCATGTTCTATTTATTTCTGTGCTGAGGTTTAAGTCCCTGGAGCATGTAGCTCTAAGGATTTGAATTTCCTGAGGTGGAGCATGTCCATTAATTCTGGGTTGGACATGGCTTTATACGTCAGGCATAGATCACCTCTGAGTAGGCGGTAAGCAACTGAGTAGAGCTGGAGTTTCTTTAGCCGAACTGCATAAGGCATCTGTTTGAGTCCCTTGATCCTCTTGGTGAGGTACTTTTGGGGCCTCTCCAGTTTCTGCAGGTGTCGGGTAAGGTACATCCCAAATGGGGCATTGTATTCAATTATGGGCTTGATGAGTGATGAGTAGAGGGGCACAATGACCTCTCTTGTTCTAGATGTGAACCCTTTCGTGATTAGGTGGGCTATATAAAAGGTCTTTCTAACCACTCTGGCAATGTGATTGTCAAAAGAGAGGTTTCTGTCTACTTGGGTCCCCAGATCCCTAATTACTTCTTCTGTACTTAATGGATTACCACCTATGTGGTAATCTGTGGGCACTTTGTTTTTCCTGAATGGGATGACTGTGCACTTTTTGGCATTTAGCTTAAGGCCATGGCTCTGGCACCAGTTATCTGTCTCTGTGAGACCCTTTTGGAGGATGCTTGTGTCAGCTGGAGAGTCGATTATGGCCCCCAGCTTGCAGTCATCTGCGAACTTGGTCAGTCGTAGTCCTCCCATATTGGCCTGTACCTCAGGGAAGTATATACCGAACAAGAGAGGTCCCAGGACTGAGCCTTGTGGGACGCCACTTGTAACTGGTTTGGAGTCTGACATGGCACCTGTAATACTGGCCATGTGGGTTCTATCCCTGAGCCAATTTGCAACCCATCTTGTGACATAGGGGTTGATATTTAAGCTGGTGAGCTTATTTATGATGCCTGAATGGGGTATTGCGTCAAAGGCTTTTGCAAGGTCCAGGTAGGCCGTGTGGACTACCTTCCCTTCATCTATGGCCTTGGTAACTGTTTCAAAGAAGTCGACCAGGTTCAAGAGGCAAGATCTGCCCTTAACAAAGCCAAATTGGGTGGGATCCAGTGTCTGGAGGTTACCAATGTCCTTGTTTATGAGTTCCATGATGATATGCTCCATAGCTTTGCAGACCAGACTAGTCAGGCTTATAGGGCAATAGTTTCCTGGGTCCGTTTTGGCACCACCTTTGTAGAGTGGGACCACTGTTGCTGTATGCCATTCCATGGGTACATATCCTGTAGCAAAGCTAAGATTGAACAGTGACTTTATGTGAGGGTTTAGTTCTCCTTGGAGCTCATGTAAGACGCAGCCCGGGACACCGTCTGGTCCCATTGATGCTGTGTTTTTTGCTTTGGAGAGGGCAGCTCTCACCTGTGCATTTCTGACGTCAGGGGGGCTACATTCTGTTGGGATAGACATTTGGTCTTTTGGGGGGGAAGGGGGGGTGCACTGAACCTGTCTGCCAGGATTTTGCCAATGTCTGTGGGATCAGTGTATTTTTTGTCATTTTGTACTAACTCAGAGCATATCATGGAGTTGCCCTCCAGATTTCTGACATAACTAAAGAAGGCCTTATGATTATCTTTAGTGTCTTGTGCAATTTTTCTTTTGAAGCTGGCCTTAGATAATTTTATGAGGGATTGTAGTTTCTTGCTAGTACTGATCAGAGATGCCTTCCCTTTTTGGGATTTTGCTCTGTCATGTAGTAGCTTCCTCCTTCTGTTGTATAGCTTATTTATGGCCGGGGTCCACCAGACTGGTCTCCTGCCTTTGGAGGAGTGAGTCTTGGTTTTATTTGGATTATCACAATCCATGCATTCCTGTAGGTGTCCATAGAATGCATTTGTAAAGGATGCTGCTGTCGGTATTTTCCACTGGCCCGGTGGCTTTGAAGGATTCCACCTTGGTTTTGAGAAGTGTGAAATTTGCTTTTGAGAAATTTTTCACCGTGATTTTCTTGGCTGGGGATGGGGATGGGATATGGATGTCCAGTGAGATTAATTTATGGTCTCATCTTACCAATGAGGGACATACCTCTGGTGTGGAAACATAGAGTCCCCATGTTGGTGATGACCAGGTCCAATATGTTATCCCCTCTTGTAGGAGTGGTGACCAGTTGTTCCATAGCATTTGAGTTTATAAATTCTAGGAACCGTTGGGCAAGGGTGTTGGGGTTTGAGTAGTTTTCCCAGTCGATGTCTGGGTAGTTGAAGTCACCCAATATTATTGTGTTTGGAGAGACCTTCATATTCTCCAGTGTTCTCAGGAAGGCCGAGTGGGGTTCCTGAGTTTGGGAGGGTGGTCTGTAGCAGGCTACAAACTGAAAGGCAGTTTTGCCCACTGTTAACTGTACATGGATGGTCTCCGATGCTTCTTCTAGTGCCACTAACCTGGAGGTATGGGTATCTTTGATGAATATGGATACTCCCCCTCCTTTTGTGGTTCGGTCCTAGTTTTGGGGCCAAAAGGCATGGTATGAGGTATAACCTGGTAGTGCTGGGGTGCTCTCTGGGGCCTTGAACCAGGTCTCTGTCACTGCACAGATATCGATATTCTCCATACTGAGGAGAACCTCGAGCACGTACATCTTGAGGTTTAGACTTCTGGCATTGAGCAGCATTACCCTTAGTTTTTTTTTCTTGTGTTGTCTATGGAGGTGTGTTTGTCTTTTGAGCCTTGCCTAAAAAAGGCACTATGGGGGTGGCAAGAGCCTTAGCCAGTATTCGAAAGCCCAGGGGTGACAGGTGCAAGCCATCCCTAGCGAAGCAATGTGGCTTGTCAAGCATGTCATTCCAGGCTGACAGACACTGAATCCCCTTAGAATGGCACCAATACTTTAGCCAATTGTTAAAATTGATCATTTTGTCTTTATACTGTGGCATCATTCTTGGTGAGTGTAAGATGCTACTCAAGGTCAGGGTCATACTGGTCTGGGCTACATGATCAGAGAGCTCCTCTATGTCTCTTTTCATGTAGTCCAGGGAGGTACGTCTCACGTCATTCACACCAGCATGGACAATAATGGAGTCATATTTGTACTTGCTTTGGAGTGACCTGAGTGCTTGTGCTATGTGGCAGATCTTGGTACCCGACAGACAGCTTACAGTGACCTTCTCCTTGTTCAGTCTGGTGAGAGTGACGTCAGTGTGTCTGACAATAAAGCCCCCTATTACAAGTGTGTTAGGTGTGTCGTTTAGCCTTAAGGGCTGTGGCTGTGTGGAACACTGACTTTGTGAAATATGTGATATGTGGGTATTGTTGCGGGGTAGTGGTTGCTTGGAGGTCTGCTTTGGAGGTCTCTGCTGCTTTGGCAGATTTTTATTTAGAGCCTCCGAGTATGTTTTAGTGTGTTTATGTGTTTGGTTTGCTGATGTGATAAGTCTATGTGAGACTGGAATAGTGGTGTGTGTGGTTACCTTCTCCTACTGACTGACTATGCCAGTGCTGGGTTGAGAGGGCTCAGCCTCCAGTTTGGCTATATAGTTGCATCTCTCACATATATTTGAGTTTGATGGGAGGAGGAGAGGGTGGTCTGTGTACATAAGGCAGCTGTACCATTGCCTCAAGATACCCAGATTCACCATCTGGACTGGAGAGTAAACCCAAAACTGACTATTGGACATGCCAGAACAGTATAAGGAACAGTTTTTTGACTGATCAGAAAGGACCAATAGGGAGCCAAGTACTTATAAGGAGTATGAGAGGTTGTAGTGCTTTAGTTAGTGTTTACTTATAAGATTACTTATAAGATCAAGTGCAGGGCTTTAGAATGAAAATAGAGTGCTTCAGTGTTTGTTGGACTCAACCTTGTGAAGAATATTTCTTCCTCTATACAAAGTAGAAATGTTCCAACAGTTCTTGAGATTTTCAAGCCTAAATTAAGCATCTGCAAGGGGGTTTCTCATGGATGGGTGGTACTACAGATCAGTCTTGTCTCAGCATGTACATCCTTTGACATTTCAGATTCCATTTCTAACATTGGTAAGGAAGACATTGGATGGTAGATAGACAAGATAATGTACAATAGAGGTCTCCATTCTCTGTTCTGACCTCACTCTAGTCAGCAAACACAGCCTTTTCAGACTCAGCATGGGATACAGTGTCAAAAGGGGGGTAAGGTGTAAGCTGTGTGGGGTTTTGCAGCCAGAAGCACATTAATATCAGGGAGCTGTTAGCCGTTATCAATACTTTGAAGGCCTTGCATCATCTCTGGGCACCAGGATCTCTACTAGTGTACATAGACAGTACCACAGTGATGTAATACTTAAACAAAAAGGGAGTACCAGATCCTTCCCTCTTTGTAAACTGGCTATGATGGCCTTGGAGGTAGCAGTTCAACTCAGTCTGACTTTACAGTCTTCATACATTCTGTCAGAGCAAAACATTATTGCAGACAAGCTCAGCAGAACCAAGATAGATCACATGGATGGAAACTTCATCCCGGGGTCTTCCAAGATCTGGTTATTTTATGGGGAACACTTCAAATAAATCTGTTTGCATCCTTTCAGAACATACAACTAAAGAATTTCTGCTCCAGTACTCTTGTAGGCACACCTAGAAGACATGATTTTTTTTTTTTTTATTCCTGTGGATGGGAATTTTTCTGCATGCTTTTCCACTGATTACCAGGCTTCTTCTAAAGATCCAGAAAGACTCTCCCAAAAATGTAGTGACGCTTCTGGCTAAGGCAACAGTGGTTCTCTCTTCTTTTCAGTCTGACCAAGAGCAATTTGCACAGGCTTCCCCCACAGACTGAATTTACTCACAGAAGAGTTTGATACTTTCCACTCTGAAAGCGTTTTGACTAACGGCCTCAATGATGGCACTGTGATACCTTGTAGGCATCTTTTTTTACTGATGACTTGCAGCAGGTGGTGAGAAATCTGCTGCTAGGAAATGTGTGTGTGTGTGTGTGTGTGTGTGTGTGTGTGTGTGTGTGTGTGTGTGTATATATATATATATATATATATATATATCTATGGAAAGATTTTCTGCTTGGTGCCAGCCTAAGAATCCGAATCATAGTCAGGCTTGGTTACCTCCAGTTCTTGATTATTTATTTGAATTCATGCTTTTGTCATAATCTTCTGCCAAAGTACATTTGTCAGCTATTTTTGCTTGCCTGCCCTTAAATCCCCCCTTTCCAACAATATCCGTGTAAATCTGCCAACATAGGAAACAGGTGGCTTATCCTTGGGATCTCAGTTTTGTGCTTGAGAATCTTGCGCAGCCTCTGTTTGAAACAGTTGAAGATGCTGATTTCAGGTTCTTATCATGGGAGACAGGGTTACGTATTGCTCTGATGACACCTAAGTCAGTATCTGAATTACAAGCACTTAAAGTAAGTCAAGTCTACCTTATTTTTGTAACCATATCCTGCCATTATGCCTAACATTACTTCAGAATTTACTTTAAACCAGACTATTAATCTCACATTTTTCTTTCCTGCATAGTATGTCAATTCCAGACAATGTTACAGCTCATTCAACAAGGGCATTGGATTTGTATGTGGTTTTCTGGAAAGGGGTGTACTCTGGAAGTATTGTAGAGGCAGTAACTTTGGTCTTCTGTACATGCCTTTACAAAGCATTGCAAACTGGATTTATTTTCCATGTCCAGAACAGACTTTGCTAAGATCATACTCCAGGGGCTTCTGGAGTCATAGGTATTGGCCTCCACCCTCCCTTGCAGTAACTGTCCCTCCCACCAGCCCAATTTTCCCTGCTTATCTTCCTAAATGCTGCCAGCATGTAGTTATTGTCACACTTCTGTATATAGTTATAATTGTTTTTGTTTATTAGCACATGTTTTTAGGGCTGAAGTTTTCTTCATAAGCAAAAATGCTCTGAAGCTTTTTAGTGCTGCACCTGCTTTTATAGGCACTCAGGGAAGGCATCCAAAGTTTTGAGAAGCTGGTTGGTGCAAACCCATATAGCTTAGGCTACTGCAATGGTAATCCATTAGAACATCTACTGTTGAGATCTTTATACAGCTGTATCTATTCTGTATCATAACACCTGCAGTTTCGGTCAGATTGAGTGTTTCTTCCAGTTGTTGAACTTCCACGTTTACTTTTTGAAAATCATTCCCCAACTCTCATTTTTATTGTTTTGTCTTTCATTTCTTGTTTTCTTTTTCATGCTCAGTAGCATAGTTAATTGACCTTGTTTCTTTTTCTGAATAACAATCAAACCAAAAAATGACCATCTAGGTCACATTTTGCACAATTATTTTTTTCCCTGCTATGGCCCATTCCTTTTCACTGAGTACATCTTTGGGCATTCATTCCGGCACTCCACAAAATACGCATGTGTTAGGTTGTTTCCAGCAATGAGAGTTCTCTTAGTACCATTTACAAAAAAAAAAAAATTACAAAATACAAATCTTTTAATCTTTCACACACAAAAAGATCCATGCCTCCCACCCAACAGTCCAACAATTTCTGAAATATATAACTAATTTTCAAGTCCCTGTCAACAGACACTACATATTAAGTTTCTACCTTACCTTCAGACTGAGTGCAATGACAATATAAAACTTCTGTGATTCACATTCAGCTTTCTTGCCAAAACAGGAACCAAACGTTGAAGTTCTGTCAAACATTTTGACCATAAAAAAAGACTCCATGTCAATATGTATTTTTATTTTCATTTTAAACTTTATTAACTCTATACAGTATATTACCATTATGTGCAATCCTCATGCATGGTGCACTATATCATATCTGCAGTTGTCTGCTTCATTTTCTGCCCTATCCTATGCTCCATCCACCTTGGTTACACTTTGGGCTCATGTTCTTCTTCCTGGTATAACTATCTCTCTTGTGTCATTCTAATACCTCTTCCTATTGCTTTTTCATTTCCCCCTCATCCTTGGTTGTAGTGCTGCTCATCTTCATGTTGTAGTTGTGGTACCATGGTAGGGCTTTCCCTGAATAAGAAATGGTTGTAGTGCTGCTCATCTTCATGTTGTAGTTGTGGTACCATGGTAGGGCTTTCCCTGAATCAGAAATGGTTGTAGTGCTGCTCATCTTCATGTTGTAGTTGTGGTACCATGGTAGGGCTTTCCCTGAATCAGAAATGGTTGTAGTGCTGCTCATCTTCATGTTGTAGTTGTGGTACCATGGTAGGGCTTTCCCTGAATAAGAAATGGTTGTAGTGCTGCTCATCTTCATGTTGTAGTTGTGGTACCATGATGGGGCTTTCCCTGAATCAGAAATGGTTGTAGTGCTGCTCATCTTCATGTTGTAGTTGTGGTACCATGGTAGGGCTTTCCCTGAATCAGAAATGGTTGTAGTGCTGCTCATCTTCATGTTGTAGTTGTGGTACCATGGTAGGGCTTTCCCTGAATAAGAAATGGTTGTAGTGCTGCTCATCTTCATGTTGTAGTTGTGGTACCATGATAGGGCTTTCCCTGAATCAGAAATGGTTGTAGTGCTGCTCATCTTCATGTTGTAGTTGTGGTACGTTGGTAGGGCTTTCCCTGAATCAGAAATGGTTGTAGTGCTGCTCATCTTCATGTTGTAGTTGTGGTACCATGATAGGGCTTTCCCTGAATAAGAAATGGTTGTAGTGCTGCTCATCTTCATGTTGTAGTTGTGGTACCATGATGGGGCTTTCCCTGAATCAGAAATGGTTGTAGTGCTGCTCATCTTCATGTTGTAGTTGTGGTACCATGGTAGGGCTTTCCCTGAATCAGAAATGGTTGTAGTGCTGCTCATCTTCATGTTGTAGTTGTGGTACCATGATAGGGCTTTCCCCTGAATCAGAAATGGTTGTAGTGCTGCTCATCTTCATGTTGTAGTTGTGGTACGTTGGTAGGGCTTTCCCAGAATCAGAAATGGTTGTAGTGCTGCTCATCTTCATGTTGTAGTTGTGGTACCATGGTAGGGCTTTCCCTGAATAAGAAATGGTTGTAGTGCTGCTCATCTTCATGTTGTAGTTGTGGTACCATGGTAGGGCTTTCCCTGAATCAGAAATGGTTGTAGTGCTGCTCATCTTCATGTTGTAGTTGTGGTACCATGGTAGGGCTTTCCCTGAATTAGAAATGGTTGTAGTGCTGCTCATCTTCATGTTGTAGTTGTGGTACCATGATGGGGCTTTCCCTGAATAAGAAATGGTTTTAGTGCTGCTCATCTTCATGTTGTAGTTGTGGTACCATGATGGGGCTTTCCCTGAATCAGAAATGGTTGTAGTGCTGCTCATCTTCATGTTGTAGTTGTGGTACCATGGTAGGGCTTTCCCTGAATCAGAAATGGTTGTAGTGCTGCTCATCTTCATGTTGTAGTTGTGGTACCATGGTAGGGCTTTCCCTGAATCAGAAATGGTTGTAGTGCTGCTCATCTTCATGTTGTAGTTGTGGTACTGCCCTTGTAGGGCTTTCCCTGAATCAGAAATGGTTGTAGTGCTGCTCATCTTCATGTTGTAGTTGTGGTACCATGGTAGGGCTTTCCCTGAATCAGAAATGGTTGTAGTGCTGCTCATCTTCATGTTGTAGTTGTGGTACGTTGGTAGGGCTTTCCCTGAATCAGAAATGGCCTCTGCTCATCTTCATGTTGTAGTTGTGGTACCATGATAGGGCTTTCCCTGAATCAGAAATGGTTGTAGTGCTGCTCATCTTCATGTTGTAGTTGTGGTACCATGGTAGGGCTTTCCCTGAATCAGAAATGGTTGTAGTGCTGCTCATCTTCATGTTGTAGTTGTGGTACCATGGTAGGGCTTTCCCTGAATCAGAAATGGTTGTAGTGCTGCTCATCTTCATGTTGTAGTTGTGGTACCATGGTAGGGCTTTCCCTGAATCAGAAATGGTTGTAGTGCTGCTCATCTTCATGTTGTAGTTGTGGTACGTTGGTAGGGCTTTCCCTGAATAAGAAATGGTTGCCATGTGGTTTATACCTTGTGTCCACCTCTGGGTAAACTTTCTGAACCAGGCCCAGCATTCTTTATACATTCAATCACTAATGAACTCCTGATATCTTTTCAATTACTGTTTATGTTTAATGTCAATGTTCCTGTATCATTCTTTTCTGTTCTTTGTAACTTTCTTACTTCCAGATTTTATTTTTCTCTCTATACTTCTAATCCTCCCCAAATGATTTTTCATCATTTTGTTCTTATTCTTCACTTGTCACCAACTCTAAATCCTCTCCATCACTTTCTAATACTACATACGTATTTTTAACTTGTATCTGAGATTTCACTGTCTGCAAACCATCTTCCTGTTCATTTACCCCATCATTTCCAGTTCATTTACCCCATCATTTCCAGTATTCAGCTGAAAACAGAACAGGAAAAGGAAGTGAAGGAATGGGAACAGATGTGAAAAATAACATATGATATGCCACAGTGGCTAGTTAACATGTCAGGAATGCTGTTTGAGATGGTATGCATACACTATATAGTATGGCATGCCTTTAATAGGGGCAATAAGACAACACATCATGGGAGTATGGTAGTAAAGAAGGTAGGAGAATTTAATCTGAGACACCTGCTGAAGTGCTGTTGAATACACATCATTGGCTTCAACATCACTCTGATTTTATTCCTATGCAGTACATGGGGTTGGGGGTGTCACATCAGCAGTGACCATCACATAGAGCCAATGCTGTCACTTCTGCAGCAGAAATTGAGAAAGATGCTCACCTGCTATAGAGAGGGATCTTCAAAGCCAAAAATTAGGATTCTTGGGATAAGCATACTTAGAAGAAACTGTGGAATACCAGAAACTTAAATGTGATTTACTCAAGGAGTACCAGGTATGTTAAGTTGTAAATATACTTGAAAGCTGTAGGCAGGTTAAACTTAGTTGCAGCATCAAGAAAAAGAACTGCATGGACTCTTGGGTTTCTGACAGACTTTAAAAATTGAACTGTAAGTGATATGAACTGAGTGCGCTTCTCTTTTAATTTGGAAGTAACTTTGAGTTGCCATGCTTGCACTGTAAATAAACTGCACTTACCATAAAAGAGTCTCCTGTATCACTTACTACAATGTCTTTTTAATCATAGAAACCCTGAAAGGAGTATAAGAAAGACAGTTGGGGACTGAACAGGAGGATGAGGAAGAATGACACAGGATTAGGTCACATGTTTTTGCATTGCATAGGGGTGCAAAACATTTTGAAGGGGACAATAAAAAGTAACAATATTTTTAGAAAGCAAAGGAATGCAAACTCTGCTGTTTGGGACTAAAGATGAAAGAGGATGGAACATGAGGGAAGATCAAGTTCTTGTGGCTCTAGTACAAGTGGTACATAGTTATGTGGTTAGGAATTGGGGAAAAAGTTATATGGAGGGAGAGAATTCAGGCAGCATGTCATGGAAACATCAAGAAGACTCATTAGTGGGTAGTACTAGTAAGCAGAGAGAGCTTTACTGGAAAAGCTCACCCAGACTCTGCCACAGCTTGCTGTGAGGGAAAGGTTAGTTTGCTTTTTATTTCTTGTATTTTGTATTAGTTTTTCTATTTTGTATACTGTGATTTGTTTTCTTTATACTGTGCTTTACTTGTGTTCTGCTTTTAAATGCATATTAAAACTTGAAGAGAGACCACAGATCTGTCTCATGTGAGTCAGAATTATCCTACCCTCCCTCCCTGTTTCTGTTGCATTCTTAAACATCACTGTCTTTCTAGTTGCCTGCCATATAGCTCATTTCCTGTCTGCTTTTACTGGATGATGTGAGTAAGCACAAAATTATCGTTTTGTGAAATCCCTTCCCTTCAGCTATTTAAATGTATTGGCCACCCTACTGTATTCCATAGCACTGGAATACAAAAGTGCCCACCCTCTTTCAATCTATCTTGCTGTTTTAAAAATTGTGGCTCTCCACTAAAACCTAACTTTTTAGACAGCTAAAACTTAAGTTACCCACTTTCATACCTAACTGCTTAGTGCGCACTGCAGTGTTTAGGATAAACATTTTTTTTTGTCTTTAAGCAGCTATTGCAAGACCACCAATTATTGAAGAGCCCGCATTCTGCCTCCCAGTAGCCATCTTGGGATTAGTGCTTCTGTTTTCCCCTGGTGAGAGGAGTCTGGTGACATTATTTCTTGGAGACTGCTGATCACCAGAAAGCCTAAGAACTGCTTTATAGTTGACAGCTTGGAATCTGTGCTGATATTCTGATCATGGTGAGAGTAGGAGCCGAGTGCATTTATTCCTCACTGTTTCTGGTTGGAGAGTGAGTGTCTGTGCTTAACATACCTGAATGGTCTGGTTGCTATTCATGGCATCTACCATAAAAAGATTACAAGCCTACAGACCCTCGCATCATCTGGGAAAAGACTGTGGATCACCAAACAGGCCGTGGCCTGTTTCTCTTCTTGGGATTGGTGCTGACATTTTGCTTCTGGTGAGAGAAGAAGCAAAGGAGTATTGTTTCTCAACAGAGTGAAGCTGCGATGAGACCAGCATTAGTAGTAGCTAGGCAGTAGCCATTCATGCGACTCCCCTCTTTTCATCATTCTTGACAAGCTAATTCTTTGTTTTCAGTAAGCACTGCTTGATTTGTTTCTAACTTCAGAATATCTGCCTAAATACTTCATCCTTAAATGTTCTGGGTCTACATATTGGTTTCCCCTCAAATGTTTGGCAGTGCTCTGTATATACTCAGGTACCTTGAGTGACATTTTTCCTGTAAAAGCACAACTGAAATTTCTCCAATATCTAGTTGCACACAGGACAGCTAGTTTGCAGTGACAAGCACTGTCCACATAGTTGCAAACCGGATACTCCAGACAGTGATTGATATTCTCACTCCAACAGTCTAATCAATAAAAAGGGTCTGTTGCCATGGATATGAACTTTCCTACTCCGCTACTGGCTTGGTGGATATGGGCATCCTGAGGCATTGTAGAAATTGCCTCATGTTTACTAACAGCCAGTTAATTCTCAAACAAACTGATATGGTATGTGAGAGATGTATTTACACAACGTCACTGGAGGCAAAGCTGTCACATAAAAGTACTCCTAATGTCAATAAGGTTGTCAGTAGTACACATGCTGCACCCATTATGCACAATTCAAAGCAGACCTATAGACCCACATATACTGAGGCACTTACATGTAACCTTCCTAAGCCACAAAGACCTCCTAGACAAAGTACACGTAAGAAATACACTCAGCAGCCCCAAACACACTCTTTCAAAACAATACCCACATCAGCACATAGAGCTACATCTCATGGAGCCTGTACCTCTAAGCCCATAAGGCAAGTCACCACACAATCCAACATTCTAGTCATTGGAGACTCCATCGTGAGACACACTGATGTCCCTCTCACCAGGCTGAGTAAGGAGAAAGTTACAGTCAGTTGCTTATCAGTGGCTAGGATCCATTACATTACAAATGCACTCAGGTCACTGGACCAAAATTACCAATATGACTCTGTCATAGATCATGTGGAAGTAAATGACCTGAGATGTACCTCCATAGACTATATGAAGAGAGACATCATAGTGCTCTCGGAATATGCGTCTCAGGCTGGTATGGGCCTAGCACTGAGCAGCATTTTACCTTCTCCAAGGATGATGCCACAACATGAACAAAAGATGATTGACTTTAATAATTGGCATAGTTTCTGGTGTCATTCTAAGGGTGTGCAACATTTGTCAGCATAGAAGGAGATGGTCAATAGCCATGCTGCTTTGCCAGGGATGGTCGTCATCTCTCCCCTCTAGGCTTCCGAATATTACCTAAAACATTGTCTTCCCCCATAGTGCCTTTTTTAGGCAATGCCAAATTGAAAGTACTTCTGACATAGCAAATCAAAACCAAGAAAATCTAAAGGTATCACTGATCAATGCTAGGAGCCTAAACAAAAAGCTCCACTCCCTGGAAGCTCTCTTTACCCTAGAGAATGCTGATGTCAGTGCGGTCTCTCAGATGTGGTTTAAGGCCGTGGAGAGCACACCAACAGTGCAGAGTTATAATGCCTTCCACACATTTAGACCAGCTTCTTCACAGGCAGGTACTAAAGGTGGAGTTGTTTCTATTTACATCAAAGATAAATATACTTCAAGGCTGATCAAACAGGACAATGCACTTGAGTTGCTCCATGTTCAAATCACCATAGGTAAAATCCAGTACCACTTCCTTGCAAGCTATAGGTCCCTCTCTATGACCCAGGAAACCCATACCATGTATTTAAACTTATTAGAAACACTAACCATCCAACCAGTTACCATATTTATGGGTGACTTTAATTACCCCACTATTAACTGGGAATCCTATATGACATCAAACATACATGCACAGAGATTCCTGGATTTTGTAAATACAAACTCCCTGAACCAGATAGTCAGTGCATCAACCAGGGGGTGAAACCATACTGGATCTGGTCCCCACTAATATAGGAGAGTGCTGCACAACCCCTGCTGTAATGATTTCCCTGGTAAGGTCAGACCACAAAATAGTGTCTCTTGAAGTAAAAATAAAACCTGGACCCCAGCTAAACCGGGAGTACTCAGGAACTATTCTAAGGCTAACCTCCTGCTATTAAGTGAGAACCTGGCAAAATTTCAAGCCCCTATAAACCCTGAGAACACCTCTGCCTATGCAGAACTGTTCACAGAAACCCTGTATAAGGGCTGCAAAGAGGCGGCTGTACCCACCAGGAGGAAGTACAGAACTAACTTAAAAAAACAAACCACCACAATGGAATCACAAAATCAATTAGACGTATAATAGGAGGAAGAAAATCATGGCAAAAATTAGCAGGTGCAGCACCCAGCAGGATAAAAGCATTCTCATCAAACTAAGCAAACAACTCAGAGAAAAATAAAGTCTACCAAAGCCAAATTTGAGGTAAGTTTGGCCTCACAGGCCAAGGACAACCACAAAGCATTCTTTAGCTATGTCTGCAACCTCAAAGGCAATACACAATTGTGTGAAAAGCTCATTGTAAATGGAGCCACCTATACTGTTTATTATTTATTATTTTACATTTGTTGACCTGAGTTTGTTTACTGAGCCAGAAGATATAGCAAATCTCCTGGCTGATAAATTCAGCTCCAGCTTTACTCCTCTCTCCCCCTCAACCTTCCCTCAGGAAATATCATCAAATATAACCCCCCTACTATTACTAGGGAACAGGTCCTTAACGCTCTCTCTAAGACCAAGAACACTGCATCAATGGGCCCAGACAATATCTCAGGATGCCTTCTATATAGCATGAAACATGACCTATCAGTGCCTCTGGAATTAATGTTTAACTGTACCCTCCAAACAGGTTTTGTGCCTCATGAATGGAGAAAGGCAACAGTCATCTCTCTGCACAAAGGTGGGTGATTTACAGACCCTGGAAACTACAGACTCATATGTTTCACTAGTCTTATATGTAAGCCATGAAAAGGATTATTATGGAGATGATCAATGGAGATATAGTAAACCTCCAGACACTGGACCCAACCCTGTTTGGTTTCGTCAAGGGAAGATCATGCCTACTCAACCTGGTGGACTGCTTTGAGAAGGTCACCAATGCTATGGATGAGGGCAAAATCATTCATACTGCCTACCTTGATATTGTCAAGGCACTTGACACAATACCCCACTCGGGCATTGTTGACAAACTCAAGAGGTTAGGTACAAACCCGTATGTCACCCAGTGGATAGTCAACTGGCTCACAGACAGGACCCAGAAAGTTAGAATTGAGGAATCCCCCTCTACAAAGAGGCCAGTCACAAGTGGAGTCACTCAGGGATCAGTCCTTGGACCACTTCTTTTTGGCATTTACTTCTCAGAAGTCAAGGCCAATGTCAGTGGTCTCTGGCTGACTAAATTTGCAGATGATTGCAAATTAGGAGCTGTCATTGAATCTCACACTGACACAAATGTTCTCCAGGAGGGGCAGTAACAGACAAACAACTGTTGTCAGAGCTATGGACTAAAACTAAATGCCAAGAAATGTGTAATAGTATCCTTTGGGAAGTCATCCATCCCTGGTAACTATCATATTGACAACACATCCCTTAGAGTTGAGCCAGTAGTCAGGGACTTAGGTACACACATAGATAGTAATCCACACATAGATAGTAATCTAGCCTTTGATCATCACGTGTCTACAGTTCTGAGGAAATCATTCTGTGTTGCACAACTTGTAAACAAAGTTATGACATCTAAGTCCAAAGAAGTCATTGTTCCACTGGATTCAGCATTCATCAGACCTGTCATTGACTACGGTGCCCCCTTTGGTATGTATCTAACCAGGCATATCCAACAACTGGAACATCCACAGAAGTTCATCACTAAAAGAATACAGTGCACAAGTAATATGTCCTATGCAGACTGCTTCAAGGCCTATCCCTGTATTCTGTCTCCTACAGGCTTTTGATGGGAGATCTATGCCTGGCTTACAGAGCATTGTCAGATCCCACTCTGATGGACCTCCTGCATATCCACAAAACAAACAGTACCAGAATTACCCATTCTAAAGACTTAAACCTTGCCTGTCATATAAATACGACGTGATGGAGAGATGGGTATGTATCCCAGAGACTATCCCGTCTGTGGAACAGGCTCCCCATCCACGTGAAGCAGAGTTCCTCCCTAACCCAATTCAAGTGCAACTTGGATTGGATTGGAAACCCGAAATTCATCCCTGGTTTGGCACCTATGTCTCTAATGGACAGAGGTAACCTGTAAATGGTTCATCTCACAGGCCTATGCTTACACTTGTCAAGGGTATCAGAACTTGTCAGAGATTTGGGATGCATGGCTAGGCTTAAAAATGCCCTTGTGGTCGTTAGCCTCGTAAACACCTACAAACCTATGAGACTGTGATGTTTAGTATAGCAGTATTATAGTTCACTAGGGAAGTGGGTTATGAGAGAATGAATGTGAGGTGGGTACAGGAGAAGAAACGATCAAGAGGTGGCCCACTGAGTAAAGATTAGTTTGGCCACCCCTAACCGGGAAAAGCCAAAGAGACAAACTTAAAGAAAGTAGGAGTGTGAAAGATTGTTTAGAATAAAGTAAAAGACTTACTTGCTGTGAGATAGTTTGTGAACCTGAGATGGCTGTGAAATATTGTTTTTGTAGAATATAGTAAGAGATTTGTTTTGAGATAGTTTTATGTAACAGTACTCATAGGGTATGTATTGTATAACATACCAGTAGCAGTAACTCCTTCCATCACATTCTATTGTAACCCCATGAACAGCTGCCACAAACCAAAGAGCTTACTTGGCAAATAAGAAACTGAACTAGATTGGAAGGCCATTTGTCCATATAATGTACACAAATATATGCACATCTAAGGATACTTTAGATTTGCCAATCCTCCTACCACATGTCTTTCGACTGCGACAGGAAACTGGGGCACCTGGAGAAACTGACTTGTTTCATGATCTTTTGAATAAAAAAAAATCATGCATATTAAAACTGTCTTGTAATGAAGATGTCTAATCATCTGCTATGACACATTAAAGGTGCCATATACTGCTGTCTTTTGAATATAGAACTGGTGCAATGACGTATTGAGCAACTTTGAAATTGTTATTTTACAAACGGCAGATTTTCTAAGTTTGTTTCCTTCTGCATTGCTCAGCCTTTGCTTGCTATTATGTTTAAGCTACTACAGGAATGAATGGGGAACTTTTGTAAACCGGAAAAGTTGCTTAGTTTTGAAATACTCAGGTTTTTCATGTGTTTATTAGAAGCACTTCCTCAGACTCAGCTTTACAGGGCAGTCTTGTATAATGACTGGACTTAACCTCTTGGAATGTAGGTGTAGTAAAAGCATTTTCCTTAACTTATTTATGTTTTATTGTTGATCACCAATTACTCTCTCCACTTTTTTTGCACCCAGAAAACACACGGCTAAATGATTGTGCAGACTAGAGCAGATGATTCCTAGTAAAAGAAATAACACTGTTATACTCAAATGCTAATGACTTTTTGTCTAATTTTTTTACTGGATTTTGATTAGTTGTAGACAGACATAGAAAGATGCATTTTAAAATCCATATTGTTAACATCACATCAAGCATGTGTAACATCCTAAATATAAATATATAAGCAGCTTCATTTATATACAGACTTGTCAGTTATAAGTGGCGCAAAATGTGTCCCTTATAATAAAAGAAATAGAAATGTCTGCAACAATGAATGGTAAGGCTTTCTGAGATAATTTTCTGCTTTACCTGTTCATACTGTAAACAAAGGCCAACACATAAGAACACGTAAGAACCACCAACCTTATCTTTCCCCTTTCCCTCAACATGTATTCTCTAGTTCTAGTTTGGTTCTTTCAGAATTTCAGGCCCTATTTACCTTCCTGTGATGGTCTACAACTAATTTACTTTCCTACCTTAACTATTTTCCCCTCTTAAACCTTCTCATTACCCTTCAGCGTAGCAAACCTCATATTCATTCTTCACCATTAGAACTACAACTATTCACCCATCCATTCTTATCTGTTGACAGTGACCCCCTTTGCAAAATTATAATCCTTTGTATCCCTGCTCTTATCCCTAATCTGGACTCATCCCTCTATATTGTATCATATTCAGATGATTGATATATCCCCGCACTCCTGCAGCACCTTCTTGTTTTCCATCATACTTCCTATCATGACATCTCCACACATCCATCTTGTTTCTTCCAAATGTTGTTGATGCCTCCATTAACTGGTTCCACACATCCTTCTTGTTTCTTCCAAATGTTGTTGATGCACAGTTTTGTATCTTCTTTTGTTATCTCCTCTAACTCTGTACTTTTCCACATTGTAGCTGCCAACCTTTACACCCACACTGCTGACATCAGTATATCAGCCATCTCCATCCTGGACCATCCTTTATCACCTTGCCCAACCTTAAATAAACAGAGCCAAAACATTCTTCATTGTGTTTCCTATTCACTCCATAGCATGGTCTCCTATTTTCTATGCATTGTTCCTGAACTCATCATAAAATTACTACATTCATAAAATTGTCTTCTACTTGCTCAAATTTCCAAGACTTAGCAACTTCCTGCCAAGTTCTCTTAATTTTCACTGGATTGGAATGCTGTAGAAGTTAAAGATGCAGATTTTATAGATGACCCATACTTTTCAGCTTCCATGCTGCTGAGAACAGATCTTCCCACATGTGTATTCCTTAGGTCATTTCCCATCTCTGAATTAACCTATTTATTTCATGCTTATGCTTCCATAATGAGTGATTGATTCTCTGTCCTGTCCTTCTTCACACATAGCCTGTCTTGTTTTTCAGTCCATTGTGCTTCTGTAGCTTCGTCAGACTCCCTTACCCGATTTAGTTGTTAAGGTTGAATGCTTTAAAATTCCTTTGTAAAATTGGTCCATCTTCCTCACTGGGGTAAAATGTCTCCATTATATAAAAGCCTAGAAGTGTCCATTCATTTACCACATACTTAAAGTCCTCAGTGAAATGTAACCCTGTACTCTTGCAACGTTTCATTAAATGCTTGATACATAGGTCCATTTAATTCTCAGTAAGTGCTCAGTTGACTGTGATACCTAACCTTAACCCTGCCCTCATTCATTTACATAGTTCTTTATTTATACTCCCTTCAGTAGTTTGCATCCCTACCACCCCCATGAAATCTTCTGTCCTTGTTGCATTCTGATCTCCTTCTGCCCTCAATCTTTGACATAATGCATTCTAAAATGTGACATTCCTCAGCCATGTAAGTACCTGCTAATTTTTATCGCTTATTCTTCATGATTTACCTCTCCATATAGATTTACCATACAGTTTTTTATGTATGGCAACATTCTGTCTTGGGGTATTCCTCTGTGTCTTAGTAAATATGATGTTAACATTAAAACTAGAACCCATATTACCTAAGTTTTTCCCCATCAAACAACTTATTTTTCGCAGACCATTTGTCCTACTGTCCACCATACCTATTATTATCTCTTCCATAACTCCATCTACTTCCTTTCTGTTATTTCTGTCACCACAGGCTAAATATATACACCATAAATATTTATCCTGTTCTTTAGAGTAAGGCGATTCCATTGATACATCATCCCCATTTTACGTCCTAACACTGATTTCTGTGTATGGAATTGTAAACACCAGCTTTTCTCCAAGTTTACCAAATTTAGTAAAAATGCTCAGTATTCCTGACAACATCTTTTAGGATGCAGACATATTCAAGTTGTGTTGCTCTCTATACTTCCCCAATCTGCAAAAATAATCAAAAGTTTCTGTTTCAGCTTCTCCATGACAATTAAAAAGACACTTAGGAACAACTGGTATCCCTACATCATTTCTCTTTGTAACTAATCTTCTGTGACAATTGTCTTACCGTCACCCATGCCTACCTTAACAATACTCATAGCCCCACATAAACCTATATTCTTTTATCACTGTTCTAAACCTGTAAGTATGACCCCCCCCCATTTAAATATATAATTGGTATTCTGTCCAGTTCACACCCTTCCTTCTCTGCCCTCTACAAAATTTGGCAACTATCTCTAGTAGTTTGTTGACACCCATCCCCTCTTGAAACCAATGTGAGTTTCCATAACCATGTAACTCTTTCTCCAACCTAGCAGTTAGAACAAGCAACTTAGCATTAGTGCTACATTAAGAAATGGGTTGAAAATGTATAGGCAGTACCACTACCAAAACTTCTCTCACAGAATTTGCAACTCAGTCCTCATCTGTGATGTCATTAAAAAGCTCAACTAATCACTTATCAATTTGCCTGCCCACCTGCTTCTAAAAATCCTTAAGAACTCCATCATTCCTAACACAGCTTTCCCACCCCACTTGCGGACAGTCATACTGGTTAATGTCCATTGTCTTGAGATGCTACGTCCTACCCTCTTCCCAGAAAGTTTACCCTTAACATCTGCCTCCTTATGCAAATTGTTGTGTAATCCCTGAACATTTCTAAAAGTTCATGGCTAGTCACCATCCATAATTCTATATTTAACATTTAAAATTTTGCTTCTTCTGGTAGTTAATCTTCTACAGTAATTATTTTGTTTTGACCTCTCCCCTTTCCCACCACTTCTCATCTGTCCTTTGTATATCATATTCTTTGTGAGATTCCTGAAGGCTGTTATCTCATCTTTTAGGTTTTGAATCTGTTCCTTCTTTTTCAGACTACTGTTGAATTCATAACAGTTTTTCTGCTTTTCTCTTAATGCCTTTCATTTATCGCTCTTTTATAATCTACCTGTTTTGCTATCGGTGTTGCTTTAATGCCATATTGCTGCTTCCTGCAACCTTTACCGTCTTTGTTCCTTTTGCACTGTGTAGCGGTTTGAACCATTATTTTTATCCAGCCAACCCAATCTGTCTCCTTCCTTATCCTGTCTCCAAGACCATTTTCTCCTCTGCTTGCCTTGCATCTGTCATTGCATTCCTACCTTTGCATGGTCTGAGATTCTTCTGTCTGAAATAAGCACTCTGTTCAGTTCTGCCATGCCATCATCTAAAAGTTTGCTTTTAAGCTCCTTGCTGAAACCTTTCCAGGTGTAGATGTCCTTCTATTCCCATGTTGCAGTATTCATAACATGAGGCATTCCTTGCCTAGATGACCCAAACGTCCAGCCAATATACCAAAGACTTAAGCTACTGCTAGGTACATACGACACTGCACATAGAACAGCCAGCGTCAGCCATAAAAGTGACATCTGCACATACCATCCTCAGAAATTCTTTGCTGCCAGTCCAAATGACAGCTTCTGCCATTCGTCTGATTTCCAAAGTTGTTCTACTTTTAGATAAGTGCCCTGTTAGGGAAAACTTTTATTTGTGCTTTTGCCACTGCATGCTTGTTAGAGGTTAATGTCATCCAAGAAGGGCAAAGTGCTACTGTGGAAGACCGATTCCACACAAAGACAAACCACGACCAGTGTCTTTTCTGTCTGGGTTCTGATCATGACTACAGGGCCTATGCCATTTGTCAGATGTTCATCCCTAAAGCACCCTACAGTCCCCTGTCTGCCCTTAGCATCTCTCTTAAGAATCAGAGACTAAAGTGACTAGGATTAGGTATGGGAGGTACTCCAGGTCTGTGGGGTGAGCCCCTGAAGAAAAAGGTGAAAAAGGTAAGGCCTGAATCTTCGGCTGCACCTCTGATCCCCATCTCCCTCTCGAAGCTGGTAAAGGCCCGGAGGTATATAAGGTGCCTGGTCCTCCTCCGATGGATACTGAATTAGAAGCTGCTGAGGGGTGGGGGGTCCTTCAGCATGTCTGTGGAGGTATTGCTGACATCCAGTATGGGCAGTAAGGGCAAACTGTGGCTCGGTCCATCAGACGTTCCTCGCAGTACCTCTCCTGCCCTTTCCATTCAGGTGTTGCTGATGTCGGGGCCAGAACTTAAGCCTAAATCAGCCCATCCATCCCATCCTAAGGAGTCCTTCCTCTCAAAAGGAAACACAAACAAAAACATGTGCCCTCCCCTACAGGATCCTTCCCCAGACTGGCAAACTTTCTTGCAAGGAATCTTGAATGCCTTTCTGGCACTTAGGCTTTCTAATTTACAACCTCCAACTCCAGCACCTATTCTCCTTGTAATATTTTATGTGAACTTATTTTACATATGAACTTGAATTCTGGCACCTTGCAAAGCATAAGGGCAACAGTTAAGCAAAGTTGTGAACTGTAAATAAAACAACAAATAGTAATATAATAATAAAAGCTTAAACTGGAAGTAATAAGTTTACAAATAAAATAAGATGTCACTGCCAAAGTTTTCTTCATGTATTTAGGTGTACCTTACTGAATGGACAGCAATTCAGGAACCTCCTGAAGGGGGATGCAGTTTCACATGCATTCATGGATGCAGCAGTGAAGGCAATGAGTTTCACAGGCTGGTGCGTGATAGGCACAGCAACAATAATCAGATGTTTCAAGACTAATCTATAGAACCACTAACAGACCAGAGGTATCAGATATGAGCATAGAGAATTGAAATTTTGGGTATAAAGGACCTGATCATGTATGGTTTTATAAGTAAGCACCGTGATCTCACTGACCACACTATGGCTAGTATCCCTGCTATCCCATGGAACAGCATCATGATTTGTACACTAGCATCCTGTCTGTGGAACTGCAGGTAAGTTCATTGCCTGTGCTACCCAGGTATAGATTATTCAGTAGTCAAGGTGGAGGGATACATGTTTATAAATCACTGTCTCCATATCAGTGTGTGAAATTAGATGCTTAACTCTGCAGATGTTACTAAGATGAAAATGTAGACATTTGTTTCTTTTTTTGCAGGATTTTAATTAGAATAGTGCCCTTCAAAATATTTTCTACAAAGCCAATATAATTTTTGCAAAATACAGTACTTGCACTACGTAGCATACAATAGTACAGCTCACGTCCCGATATCCTCTACCCTCATTTCATAGGTTCATAGGTTGGTACTAGGCTATCAGCCCTGGGGCCTATACAAGCCTAGCCATAACAATTCCCTGGCTATTTCTTCCCACATTATTTACTTTCCTATTATTTTCAGCTTCCTTCCTGTTAACCAGATTAGTTTCCACAATATATTCGTTCAGAAAGTCAGATAAGCATCTCAGATATCACCCCTATTTAATTATAATTATCCCCTCTCAGTCTGAGTTAAGATCGATCTATTACATGGAGAAATGACCTTTCAATCCTAATCCCTGTCTCCAAAATGACTACTCTATGGTATTTCTCACTCTCATTGTTCCATATTCACTGTATCCCCAGTCCTCACCTGTGTGCCCTTTTCATCATACTCCTAGAGCCCTCCATACTTTCCATATTTTTCTGTATCGATTTCATTAACTTTGTAAGATTATTCTTAGCCATCTGTACTATTGTGATTGTGTTTACCTGAGTTGTGCTTAATACTAGTCCATTCTGATCAGTTCACTACCCTGGTAAACAAACATAAATAAAATAAAAATAAATACATTTCCTACACATGTTTTTGCTCTAATCTGCTATTGCCTATCACTTCCATGCCTCTATGATCAGCTTCCTCACTTCTTCACAGAAGCCATGATTTCCATTTTTTTCTTCTCACTTCCACTGACTGGTCCTCATCTCCAGTCTGAAAAGACAAACCTCCTAGCTGTTTTCTCCTTAATTCTCAAATACCTTTCCCCATATTCCTTTTACTTGTCTCCACACCCGTACACTGCCTTTCACCATTGTCCCATATGTAACTGGTCCACTTTTCCCTCCATACTTTCAACACAGTCTCAGGTCACCTTTTTGTTCAGATATGATGGAATTCTGTACTGTGTATCAACAAGCAATACACATCCCCCACTGGGTTAAGTTTTGTTCATAAGTACATAGGAGATTACTAGGTTGATGGCTCAAGAGCCCTTATAAGCCTAGGCAGTTTTACCCAGATTTTACCCAATTTATCTATCCCTAAGAGAAAGATATCAAGGGTCAGCAAGCAGAGTTTTGACAGTTTTTATGGACTGTCTGTGTCAGTAAGAGACATGGGCACCTCACCAGGAATGAATTTGTGATTTCCCATCTAGTGCTCCAGATTGCTGTTGAAGATGATCAGGGAAAGGCTGTGCTTCACGTGAATAGGAAGTCTATTCCAGAGGAGAGGCGATCTCTGGGGCACATATCTGCCTCTCTAGCATGATTCATGTCAGAGATCAGGTTAGATCTTTGGAGCAGGTGACCCTCATGCAGTTGGCTTTGCAAATATGCAGTATTTCCATCAGGGCTAGGCTTCAGATACTGCCTTGTAGGTCAGACACAGATCACCCCTCAGGAAATGTTAAGGAAATGAATACAGTGATAGGGCTCTTAACCAGTCTGCATATGACATGTTGGTTATACTATGTATTTTTTTGGTGAGGAACCTCTTTGGACACTCCAACTGTGTCAGCTGCCTTTCAAAGTACATGCCAAATGGTGCACTGTACTCTATTATTGGTCCAATGAGGGCCAAGTATGTTGTTACTATGACATCCTTAGATCTCCATGTCATGCCCGTACTTATAGGCTGAGCTACATAGAAGGATTTCCTCACCACTGTGGACACATGATAGTCAAAGTTTAGATTAATATCTATCTGAGTACCCAGATCTCTCACCACTGGATCCAGTCTTAGGGGGTGCTGTCAATGTTGTAGGTATTTGATTTCTAAAAGGGTATTATTATGCACTTCACATTTAGTTTGATGCCATGGCTCTGATGCCAATCATTAGTCAGTGTTAGACCTTTCTTTTCATCATTTGGAGAGTCAAGTGACTTCCCCCACCTTGCAGTCACAAACAAAACTGGTCATCCAAAGGCAGTCTACATTTTCCATGACATCTGAGAAGTATATCCCAAACAGGAGGAGGCCCAGCACTGATCCCTATGGTAGTCCACTGGTGACTGGCTTCTTGCTGGATGTGGATTCCCCTGTTCTTACAGGTCCTATCTGTGAGTCATTTGGCTGTCTATCTGGTGATGTAGAGGTTTATGCCTAATTTTGTTAGTTTATCTGTAATACCCAAGTGGGGTATTGTGTCAAATGCCTTGGCCAGGTCAAGATAGGTGGTATGCACCATCTTATCTTCATCCATGGCCTTGATAACCTTCTTTAAGAAGTCCACCAGATTGAGCAGGAAGGACCTGCCCTTGATGAAGCCAAACTGGGTTAAGTCTAGAGTCTGGAGATTTCCTATTTCATTGTTAATCAGGTCCATGATTATCCTTTCCGTAACCTTGCATATGAGGCTAGTCAAACTTATGGGTCAGTAGTTTCCTGGTTCCATTGATGGTTCTCCCTTGTGTATAGAGATGATTGTTGCTGTCCTTAATTCTGATAGGACAAACCGAGTCTGGAGACTGTGGTTAAATAGAGATCCAAGTGGGTCTGCTAGGTCATGTTTCAAGCTATTTAATAGGTACCCTGAGATTCCATCAGGGTCCATTGATGCCATATTTCTGGCTTTAGAGAGTGCAGTGACAACTGTTCTTTGTGATAACAGGCAAAGGAAAGATGGGGGCTATTTCGTGGGAAGTTACCAAAGATAATGAGGGGGTGAAATTTTAGCTGAATTTATCGGCTGGCAGGTTTGCTATTTCTTCTGGCTGAGTATAGGTAGTGCCATCTACAGCCAACTCAGCACATTGTTGGGTGCTTCTCTTAAGATTTTAGACAAAACTAAAACATGCTTTGTGGTTATCCTTTGCTTGGGGGGCTATTTTAGTCTCATATTTAACTTTTCAAGATGTGACTAGTTCCCTGATTTGCCTGTTGAGATTTAATAAGGGATTTTTTTTCTGTTATGCACCCTCCCACTTACTTCCAGACAGGAATTTCTTTCTTCTGTTACAGTCTATTTATGCGAGATGTCCATCTGGGTGACTTGTTTTTATGGATAGTCCTGGGTTTAGTTCGGTGAAGTACTGCCATTTCTATGCAGTTGTTTATGTGGTTGTACAGAGCATTCATGTATCCTTCGTCATAGATCTCCATGTTTTCGAGGTTAGGGTAGCTTTAAAATTACCTGTGTTATCACTTAATAGAAATTCTTTAGGTTTGTAGGGTTTGATGGGGGTTCTACCATTACAGTTAATTCATAGGTGACCGATTTATGATCCCATCCTACCAATGAAACACTATGCTGAGGAGGGGGGTGCAATGCTCCCCAATGTTTGTGAGTACTATGTCAAGGATATTTGAGCCCCTAATGGGAATACAAACCAGTTGTTCCAGAGCATTTGAATTGACAAAGTCCAGAAATCTCTAAGCCTACATGTTAGTAGTTGTGTATGTTTCCCATTTTATGGAGAGGTAGTTAAAATCACCCATGAGTAGTGTGTCAGGCTAAATGGTAAGTGATTCTAGAAACTTCAGGTATGCAGAGTGGTTTTCATGGTTCATGGCTGGGTCCTGTAGCTAATGATGCTATGGTAGGGGACCTTCCTATATTCAGCTGGACTGGACATGGAGTAACTCAAGTGAGTCATCCTGCTTGACAAATCTAGCGTTTCAATTGTTTTTTGTGTAAATGGAAACACCTCCTCCTTTGTATTTTTTTTTCTTTTCAGAGGGTGGTTTGAATGTGTGATAGGCATTTTAGTCTTGCACTGCTGGGGTGCTTTCCTCAGCCTTGAACCATGTCACTGTAACTGCACATATGTCAGCATCCTCCAGGGTAAGGAGAGCTTCCAGGGAGTGCAGTTTCTTATTAAGACTCCTAGCACTGAGCAGTAGTACCTTCAGCTTGGCATTAGAAGAAATTGTTAGGTTGGTAGGTCTGTTGGTTTTGCACTGCCTAAAAAGGCACTATGGGGGTGGCTAATGCCTTAGCCTGTATTTGAAAGCCAAGCAGTGACAGGTGTAGACCATCTATGGAAAAGTAGCATGGTTTGTCAATCATGTCATCCCAGGCTGACAGGCAATGGATCCCTTTGGAATAACACAAGTAGCTAAGGCAATTATTGAAGTCAGTCTTTTCCTACTGTGGTATTATTCTTGGTGAAGGTAGAATGTTGCTTAATGCGAGATTCTTACAACCCTCGGTTACATGTATTCGGAGGGTCTATGGCTAATTGCCGAATAAAACATCCATCAAATGGCATTTAATCATATACTAAAAATCAGAACTCCTTTTCAGCGTATAGGCTTTTCATCCTAAACCAAATCATCAAACAGTTATAGTTGGCCAACATTTCGATCATCCAGTGATGCTGTTAACTAAAATTAAACAGTAGTAACGTTCAGAAATACAACGTCAAAAGTGCACACTCTATGAAATAAGTACAGAATGCCTTTTAAATGTTAATAAATAATATTATCCACTTATAAATGTGCAACCTCGAAGTTGGTATATATAATTAGTGGTGGATGTGGGGGCTGCAGTCCCCCACATAAGCAGTGTCTGGTGTTTACTGGATCGTTCTGTTGTAAGGGGTCCCCCCACTAATTATATATACCTACTCCGAGATCACCAATTTATATGTGGATAATGTTATTTATTAACATTTAAAAGGTGTTCTGTACTTTATTTTATAGAGTGTGCACTTTAGAAGTTATTTCTGAAAGTTACTTATGTTTAGTTTTAGTTGACAGCATCATCGGATGATCCCACTGTTGGCCAGCTGTTACTGTTCGGTGATTTGCTTTATGATGTAAAGCCTATATGATGAACAGCAGTTTTGACTTGTTGCTGTCTAGTAAATATCATTCAATGCATGTTTTCTTTGATTAACCACAGAGATGTATTCAGAGAGTCCATCTTGTCTCTCTTAATATAGTGCAGGGAGGCACGTCTCAGGTCATTCACATCCACATGGACTATGACTGAGTTCTACTGGTACTTGTGGTTGAGTGACCTGAGTGACACCATGTTCTTGTGAATCCTTGTCCCTGACAGGCAGCTGACTGTAACCTTCTCTTTATCCAACATGGTGAAAGGGGTGTCCCACTATGGTGTCTGCTATGACCAAGATGTTTGAGTATGTAGTGTTTCACCATAGGGGGTTGCTTGTGGAGACAGTGTAATGTGTATTTTTATGTGTGGTAGTTACTGTTGATTTGGTTTTGTCTGAGATTTTGGTAAATTATTTGTCAGTACACACGTGGATGTATGTGTCAAGACCTTATTTAGTGACCAAATGATGTGCATGTGCTGACAGTCTGTCATTTGATCTGTCAGTATGTGAGAGTCTAGTCTCAATTTTTATAGCGTAACTATATCTCTAACATACTGTTTGTTTCAGGATTAAGTGGTTGTCAATATATGTGAGACAATTGCTACATTGGCTCAGGATGCCCATGTCCACCAGCCTGCCCACAATGACAGCAGAAAGGTCCTCTCCATAGTTTCAGGTTTTTTACTGTGGGTTTAACCAGGGAGAAGAGTGGGTGATTTAACTGCACTGGGATGATAGCACACAGATGGAGAGTGGGTGCTACTCTCAGTATGAACTGCAGCTATACAACAAGGTCATGCTGCTCTGCATGCAACTCAGATGCTCCTAGAGCAGCGGGGGGGCTGGAAAAGGTAGCATAGAGAGTTATTCTAAGGGAAATTTTAACTTGAAAGTGTTGTGTATGTACAGCTTTCTTCTAACTAACACTGTATAGACAGCAGCCAAGCACAAACACTGGGCTTATTTGGAGTCTGAAAAACAAGTTTAAAAACAGCAAGGCCTACAGACCAATGAGGAAAATACACAATAAGCTTCCAGCCAGCAGTTCCCAACTCAGATAGATTTGCTACAGTGCACTTCTGCTGCAGAAATGCAGGCAGAAAACCCTCTTGATGTAAAAATGCTGGTTTTAGAGCTCAAGTGCAGGGAAACCACACAATCTAGATGCTACCATCCTGTAAAACTAGCGGACACAATGTAATTAAGTAATACAACATCAATGGAAACAGTTCAGCTTTGAAACGCTACTAAAATGCAAGAAATGTAACAATTAAATTCAAGCCCATGTTATAACCCACACTGCATCATTTCTCTAGCAGATGCCTCGTTTTGTCCACTGCTTCTACAATTGATTCATAGCCTTCTTCCCTTCCCATAGCAATAAATTCCTATATACCAACCCTATCCTCCGTATACTGATCATGTACCATCCTCTTCCTGTCTCTTCTTCATGCTGTTCCTTTCCATCTTTGCCTCCTACCATTCTTAACTGGAGCTTTTCTCCCCGGGCCTCCTCTGAAAATTGGCTTTGTTCCAAGTCGGACTTTCCTGGTTAACAAATGATAAATCAAATAAATAAATAAACTCTGATAGCTGCTGGAGTTTTGTAACCACCTTCGTATGCACACCCTTGTCCCTTGAAAAGAGACCATATTGGTTCCTCGGTAAGCCAGTATCTGCATGTTTCTTTTTGGCTCCTCAGTCTACATTTGCATCAGCCACTGCAGTCCCCCTCCATATCTACAATGCCCTTTCCTTCCCCATTGACATCCAGTGTTTCAAAGACTTCTCAGCTTCCTGTCCCCAGTGCACATCTGCCCACTCTTCTACCCATGTACTTTTCACCATTCTTTCCATGTCTGTATCTTCCCCTCTTCCCATGTCACCTGCTCCAATTCAGTTTGTTCATATCCCACTTCTTATTGCATTAAATCTTATCAATCCCCACTCCTTTCCATGGAAAGCAGTCACATAACTGTTGAATCTCTTTCACTACCTCACTCTGTGGATTTGTGTTTGTGTCTTTCTGTGTAGATTATATGCAGCAGAATTGTACTTCTCATCAATCTAACCAACCTGACAGCCTTCCTTTTCAATACTTCCCAATTTTCCCAATAGAACCTGTGGATATAGCAAACCTGCTAGCTGACAGGTTCAGTGAAAACTTCACTTCCTTGTCCCTGCCACATATACCCCAAAGCATCTGTAACATCTGTCCCCCACCTAGTATCTCTGAGGGTCAGGTCTTAAATGCCTTCTCCAAGGCTTAAAACACAACCTCTATGGGACTAGACAACATCCCAGGCTGTGTTCTACATTGGTTAAAACATGAATTAGCATCACCATTGGGCACACTTTTCAGTCACAGCCTAAGCACTGGCTTCATCCCAGCAGAATGGAGAACAGCTACCATAATCCCTTTGCACAAAAAGGGCGCATCCATGGACCCTGGGAACTATAGACCTATTAGCCTGCCCAACCTTATCTGCAAGGCCATTGAACGAATCATCATGGATCCTATTAACAGACACAGGAAATTTCCAAACGCTCAACCCCACCCAGTTTGGTTTTGCCAAGGGGAGAGCATGTCTGTTAAACTTGGTGGACTTCTCGGAGACAGTCACTAAAGCCCTAGACGAGAGCAAATCTGTGCATGTGGCCTACCGAGACTTAGTCAAGGCCTGTGACACACTCACACATCACTGAGAAATTCACACAGCTGGGTATCAACCCATGTATTGTCAGGTGGGTTGCAAACTGGCTCACTGATAGAACTCATACAGTCAAAATAGGGGACTCCACCTCTTCCAACAGACCCACAACCAGTGGTGTTCCAAAGGGATAGGTTCTGGGACCCCTACTGTTTGGAATCTACATTTCAGAAGTACAGGCTAAAATTAAAGGACTGTGGCTGACATAGTTTGCTGATGACTGCAAACTGGGAGCAATCATTGAAACCCCTAGCGATATCAGCATCCTGCAAGAAGGTCTTACACAGACTAATGACTGGTGCCAAAGCCATGGTCTTAAACTTAATGCAAAAAATACATCATCATCATCATACCCTTTTTTAGGCAAACTTCAAAGGACAAAATCACCACCATAACAGCTACAAGCATGCAAAATCTGAAGGTAATGCTACTCAGTGCTAGAAGTCTAAACCTCAAAATGCACCCTCTTGAGGCACTCCTAAAAATGGAGAACATCAATATCTGTGCAGTAATTGAGACCTGGTTCAAGGCTCCAGAGAGCACCCCTGCAATACCAGGTTACAACCGGGACTGAAACAGTAAAGGTGGAGGAGTGTCCATATTCACCAAGGATATTCACATCACCTGGCTAGTTGCCCAACACAATGCGTCTGAAATTCTCCAAGTGCAACTAACACTAGATAAGACTGCAATCCAAATTGTAGCTTGCTACAGATCCCCCACCATGCCCCAAGATTCTCACTACACCTTTCTAAACATACTGGAAAATATTAAGATACAACCAAACACCCTAATACTGGGTGATTTCAACTACCCTGCCTTTAACTGGGAAAACTACTCTTGTACCAACACCTTTGCCCAACGGTTCTTGGAATTCATAAATTCCAGTGTCCTGGATCAACTAATCCATAGTCCCACCAGGAGCTCCAGTATCCTAGACCTGGTTATTACCAGCATGGGAAATCAATCCTCCATACCAATGGTCACCGCCTTGTTGGTCAGGTCTGACCATATGCTAGTCCCCTTGATATCCGCATCCATCCCCCACCCCCCCAGTAAGGAAACCTCCATAAAAAATTTCTCCAAAGACAACTACATGCTACTCAAGTCAGAAGTGACAAACTTCATGACACCCATGCAGACTGGAACTGAAAGTTCGACTGCTGAATCCTACACTAAGGCACTGTACGAGCACGTCCATTCGTGCCATCCCAAATAGAACCAAGACGGTCTTCTCCAAAAACCGGAAGCCAATCTAGTGGTCCCCTGCCATAAACAAACTTTACAACAAAAGGAAGAAACTGTTGCAGAAAAGATGAAAATCCCAGGATGCAAATAACTCCCTTACCAGCCTCAGTAAGAAGCTGAGATCCCTCATAAAATCTTCCAAGGTTAGTTACAAAAATAAAATTTGCCAAAGATTCCAAAGACAACCACAAGGCATTCTATAGCTATGTCAAAAATCTAAATGGCAATGCTCAGATCTGCTCTGAGCTACAACAGAATGGCATTAAATATACTGATTCCAAGGATATTGCCAATATCTTGGCAGATCAATTCATTGCCAACTTCACCCCCCTCTGACCCCCTAAAGGGCCTATCTCATTACCGAAAAATTGCCAAATTCCGGTAATAACAGCCACACAGGTAAAAACCGCACTCTCCAAAGCTAAGAATACAGCATACATGGGACCTGACGACATCCCGGGCTGTGTACTACATGAACTACAAAATGAACTGGCACCTCACCTAAGTGTCATGTTTAATCATAGCCTCACCTCAGGCTTCCTACCCACTGAGTGGCACACAGCTACAGTTATCCCACTCCACAAGGGGTGATCCACCTTTGATCCTGGGAACTACCGCCCCGTCAGTCTGACGAGCCTGATCTGCAAGGCCATGGAACGTATTATCATGGAACTTATAAACATAGACATTGGCAACCTTCAAACACTGGACCCCACCCAGTTTTTGTTAGTGAAGGGCCGATCTTGTCTCCTGAGCCTCATTGACTTCCTCAAATCCATCTCCAGAGCTGTGGACAAGGGTAAGGCGGTCCACACAACCTACCTGGACCTTGCCAAGGTCTTTGACACCATACCCCACTCTGGAATCATAGATCAACTTACTAAGCTGGGCATTAATGCCTACGTCACTCGATGGGTTGACAACTGACTTACTGACAGAACCCACACTGTAAAAGTAGCCGACTCCAATACCAGCTCCAGTCAAGTGACAAGTGGAGTACCTCAGGGTTCAGTCCTGGGACTGCTCTTGTTTGGTATCAACTTCTCTGAAGTACAGGCCATCACTAAGGGACTCTGGCTAACAAAGTTTGCAGATGATTGCAAACTGGGAGCCATTATTGAATCCCCAAATGATGTGGATATTCTACAAAAGGGCCTTACAGAAACATATGCTTGCTGCCAGAGCCATGGGCTCAAACTCAATGCCAAGAAATGTATAGTTATCCCCGTTGGGAAAAAACATGTACCCATGAATTACCACATAGGAGGCAGTACACTAAACACTGAAAGTGTGATAAGAGCCTTAGGGACACAGGTGGACAGTGGTCTCACCTTCAATAACCACATCACCACAACAGTCAGGAAATCCTTCTATGTGGCACATATCACTAAGGGCTTTTCATCCAGAAAAAAGGAGGTCATTGTCCCACTTTACTCATCCCTAATTAGACCCATTATAGAATACAATGCCCTGTTTGGTATATACCTTTCAAGACATCTGCAACAACTGGAAAGGCCGCAGAAATACCTCACTAAAAGAATCACAGGCTTAAAGCAGATGCCCTATGCTGACTGTCTAAAAAAAAAAAACTCCAGCTATACTCTGTCACATATCATCTACTCAGAGGCAATCTCTGCTTAACATACAAGGCCATGTTAAACCCAGAGCTGTTGGACATGCTATACTTAAAGAAATCCCAATCCCTCAGAGCCACATGCTCCAGGGATCTAAACCTTGTCATCATAATGACCAAAACATGCTGGAGGGATTGGTTCCTGAAGACTCCCCAGAACATCTCTGGAATAGACTGCCCATATATGTCAAGCTGAGCCCTTCTTTGGCCCTCTTCAAAAGGAACCTTGACGATTGGATGGGAGATAGGAAATTCACCCAGGGGATCACGTCAGTCTCCCTGCTAGACAGGGGTCCAGGGAAGTAAATATTGTGGGAAGAAATAGCCAGGGAATTGTTATGACTAGGCTTGTATAGGCCCTAGGGCCAATAACCTAGTACCAACCTATGAACCTTCAGCAGGGGTGATGTTTCTGCAAAATGAAACATCAGTAGCAATACCCTAAGCACACAGTGAGTGGTGAGAGATCTGGGCACACAGGATGACAGCAACCTTAACTTCAATCACCATGTCTCCACAGTGGTAAGAAGGGCATTTTATATTGCTCATCTCATAAGTAAGGGCATTGCCTTCAGAAAAAAGAGGTTATAAACCCCTGTTGCACTCTTCCCTCATCAGGCCAATAACAGAGTACAACACTTCCTTTGGTATGTTCCTTTCCAAACATCTGCAGCAGTTGGAGAGGCCGGGAAGGTTCCTTACAAAGAAAATTCAGGGTCTTCAAGATCTGCCTTATGTGGACAGACTGAAGTCATTGTCACTTTACTCGGTGTCATACAGACTGCTCAGTGGTGACTTGTGCCTTGCATATAGAGCAATCTCTGATCCAGCTTTAATGGAAATGCTGCACATTTGAATGTCAAGTGTCACACAGATCGCTCGCTCAAAGGACCTTAACCTGATATGTGATATCAACAGAACTTGCACGAGAGACAGATTTGTCTCAGAGGTTGCCCCACATTTGGAAGAAGCTCCCTATTTATGTTAAACAAAGCCCCTCATTTGCCCTATTTAAGCATAATTCAGATGATTGGATGGGTAACCGTGCTGATTTTAGTATCTGCTTGAACCAGTCACCCTTCCTCCTATGATCCATAGTGGCTTCTTTGACTGTCGGATATACCTGCAGTCCTGAGTACTTCTTTCCTTTTACCCACAATATTCAACTGTTCCCCAAATACCTCAGAAACTTTAAATGTTTCAGTAAGTTGCCTACCAGACCCGAACTGCCCCTATTTTACAGGGACATCCCTGATGTTTCTCAAATTTTTGTTCCATTCCTCCTAAAATTGGAAATCATTTTGAGAATTTCTAAGGTAATAGTGCCAAAATTTAAAATGTGTCCCTAATTTGGGGCCTCTTCTTTAGTTATTTCTGACTTTGTTCCAAATTCTGTTGGTAAAAGTTGAGAGCTCTGTGCCTACTAATATGTTCTAATACAAATCCAGCAGTCATCCACAAAGACAAAACACTCCAATTGCCCCTACCCCCATCATTTAGTAATCTGAATGTCTAAACATGATATTTATGTACTAACAATCCTTTTTTTCTTGAAAATCCTTACCCGTGGTCTCTGATATAAAACATCCAGTCCTATAACTTATCTAACCTTACTTATTACCTGTTCTACAACATTGAACATGTAATCAGAATTCGCTCAATTAAGTTTTCTACTTTACCATCCATTTTTCATTTTGCCTATTACAAGAAATCTAATATTGCCCTCAGGTGTTCAGTTGACATCCTTCCCTTTATAAACCCTAGTTGATCATCCCCTATTATTTTAAGTAAAACCTTCTCAAGCTTACACATAAGTACCCCACATCTATTTTCATCAGCAATGTATAGAGATTGTCACACTCTGATGGTGTAGAGGGATAAAGCCCTGACTACAACCCAGCTGACCCAGATTTGATTAATGGATTAGGCAACTGGGAGGAATGGGTGTTATTATCCCTGGGGGGAGAGCGATCTCAAGGGAATTCCCCACTTGATCCCTGGTGGAGGCTGGGAAAGCGTGAAGAAGGAGGAGTCTTAAGAGGGATTTACACTGGGGACATTAACTGGTCTGTAGCGGAGGCAGGTTGGTATGTCAGCACATCCACATTTCACAACTGCCCCCAAGATAAAACCAAGAAAGACCACCAGGCGGAGAGGAAAATTGTGTATAGCATACATATAAAAAATCCCCTGGCAAATGGTGTGATGACCAGAACCCCCATTACATTCTTAGGCCTTGTGCTGGCCCCAGACATTACAAAGAAAGTCTGAGGGTGTAGATAAGATTAATAGATGTAATTATGGAGGTGGGGTGCTGGGGAAGAGTGCCATAGGATGAGGCAAGGGGAAAAGAAAATAGCAATGACTAACAATCTTGGCCTGTAATGAGCTGTATCCTATCTGTTCCCCTTCATCTTGTATATTACCACCACTCTTATGTAATTTATACATTGTGTATAGATTCTAGTAACTCTCCCTCCTGTAAAGCCTCATTAAATATCTTCACCAAGCTGTCCTTAACCTGTAGCCCCACTCGCTTGTAAAAATCATCTGGATGTCCATCTGATCCCACCTCCATTCCCCTGCCTGTCAATTACCTAATAGCCCGTACCACCTTGACTACCCTTTTTCTTCTGTTCGGCGTACCCCCTCTTACTCATCAAAGATGCCCTTTATATTTTTCACCCTTCTGTATAACTAATGTACCTGTGCATGCAAACTCTCATAGAACTTCCTGAGCACTTTATTTATCTCTCTCCTTTTCCACACTCCCTTTGTCATTCCTCAGACTTCAGACCCTCTACTCAGGCATTCCATTGCTTATGTTTAATTTTCCACACAGTAGTTTAACCTCTGTCTTGCCTATCACCCATCACTCTGTCCCTTTTTAAAGTGTATCAACCTACTGGCAGCTGTTTTAACAAATGCAGATAAATCAAGAGTAACTTTACGAAACACCTTTCGGTGACAGTGGACTTTTCTTATATGCACTGCAACCTCAGAGTAGGTACATATAAGTTTTGGGGGAATTAGGATGCCTCCCAAGGTCTTATTTGCAAGAATCCTGTTCAACTGTCTGAGCTGAATTTGAATGGCCACTCCATTCTTCTTATCTGTACCCA
Source organism: Protopterus annectens (assembly GCF_019279795.1). Lineage (NCBI taxonomy): Eukaryota > Metazoa > Chordata > Ceratodontiformes > Protopteridae > Protopterus > Protopterus annectens. The sequence continues at coordinate 238,111,348 of NC_056740.1, read as the reverse complement.
TACCTCTCAACCTCTTATTGAAAAAAATGTGCACAAAGCCTAAAATGATGTAGACAAATAGGGACAGATTTTAAATATTGCTCTTACAAACTTAGAAAGTTGATAGAATAATAGGTTTTGCAGTAGGCATGAATTTTCTGAAGGATTTAGAGTCTTAAACTCAAATGTTTGTCATTATTTAATGACTTCAATCCTTAGCTATTTGCCAGAAAAGTACAGTTTTTAGGAGGAACACACCAAAAATATGAGACAAAAATCTGGACATTCTGCAAAAATCTGTATAATTGAGAGGTATGTCTGTACCTGTATTTCCTTCACTTGAAATGCTGCCATGCTTCTCAGAGCACCTTTAGACAACCCATGTACAACTCTATGACCCCAAATAATGTAACCCTCCATTATTATATAAAATCCTGTCCTACTATAACTTTACCTCCCTCTACATTTATTACTTATATCTGGGTTAAACATGTCTTCATAGTGTCTCCATCTTTGTTCAGCTGACGAGTTGTCTGCAGTGTCACTCCTATCCCCTCACCAATCCATCACCCTGGTAGCCATATACCTTCTGCATCCATTACTTGCTTACATTACTGCATTTACTTCCCTCATACCAGAATTCACATTCCTCCCTTTCTTCAACATCATTGATACGACTAATCTAAGTTTCATTTCCTCTCTAAAAAAATCACCACACCTAATTAAATTTGCCAGCCCTCACTGTCATTTAAACAGATTGTTATTCACTGCCTGTATACCGTGATCGTATCTGTAAGCCCTTCCATTCCCCAGTTTCACACCTCCCCTGTAGCTCCAAAGGCCCTGAAGGCCTACATTGGCTGTCCCCACAGTGTTTGGTACCAGGGTTTATGTTTAGTCATTGAACGGCTGCTCATTCAATACTAAACCTCGAACTGTCCTTTAATCGAAAGGCCATATCATCATACAACTTTTCATCAAACAATGATAGTTGGCCAACTTTAAGGAAACGCAAAGTACTGCTTACCTTCTTACTGGTAACGTAGCTATAAGGAAACCTGCCCTTTCCCCACTGTAATGTGATCTCAGAGTTGGTATATGTAATTAACAGGGGGTGTAGGGAGCACACCCCCCCCCGACAAGAGGAGGATTTGATGAACACCGGACACTCCTTAAGTGGAGGACTACAACCACACCAGGCCCCCCTTCACTAAAGCTGTCTGATGTATTTCGTTCAGTACTCCTGCCCCATTCGCCTTGACTGTACTACTACTTTTTCAAACTTCATCCAGAGTATCAAAAATAGAAAATAATGTCAGTTCAGTACTCTGGCAGTCACCCTTTAGCCCTTGCTGACTTTATATTATACACTTGAATCTCACTCCTTATTGTGATATGGCCACAGAAGAGCTATGTGCAACCACTTTTTTATTGCACCCATCTCGGGCATTGGCCTGTCATCCTTCTCTCTGCATGTGCCATCAGTACTGATATCTATAACTCATCTGGCTTTTCGCATGGTGTCCATCCCTTCCCTCTCCTATTCATATAAGGCCAGTAGTTTCCACTCTTTCTCCTACTACCTTCTGTTTTTTAATGGATAGCAATCATGTACTGTGTGGCCCCCAACTCCTCCAATAGGTTTTATGGACAGTTTCTCTCCAACTCTCTCCACATCTGATCTCCATCTTAGATTGGCTACACCTTCTGTTCCTTATATCTCTGAGGCTGTAGACACTGGACAGACTTCTAGCTGCATCTGTCTTACATCACTTTCATTCATATTTCTTCCATATGTAATAGCCTGTGCAGCGCCTCCATTGGTTAGTGTAACAATTGCATTTACTAGGGCAATTGCTGGAGCACTATTTTACTCCCCTTCCTGCAGTATATGTGACCCCCATGTAACATCTCTTATATTAATAACATCATCTACAGATTTCATCCAAAGGATCTGTCCCTACAAATAATTTGTAGCACAATGCAGTGAACTTTCCAATTCCCTGCCCCAGTCTGCTTCATAGTCCATGCAGCAGGTGCAACCTGTTGCCTTCAGCTATTTGCTTGTGGATCAAAATCCCTAAGAAGCTTTACTCTGCACATAGAAATGACAAAAACCCATCTTAAGTCTGCCTGTTAGACAAGCCACTCATTTAAATGATGTATGTGGAGATTAACAAGGATATGGAAGAAGTCTCTCTCATATAATTTGCAGCCATCCTACCCTTTGACCCCTATCCTTCTAGCAATTAAGATAGGTTCAGTCTGCTTTTACTTGTCTCAACTACTCTTCAATGAAATGCACAATATCTGTTCCTTCAAGGCCCTCATCTAGACCAGAAATTGTAACACTATCTTACCTGCTCTATCATAAATCATCCTGTGCTTTCCAGCAGGGATTTTGTATTTATAATTGATTAATGTGAGCTACCTCCTGTATCACATGTTCTCCATGTTTCTCATGGAGCTGATGTGCTTTCTCCACTAATTGCTATATTACTGCATTTTCCTGAATGGCTACACTGACATCCATTTGCAGTACTTCTGTATCCTTTGTTAGGCCCTCTATATTGTGCCAAGATATAATCCAGATTTTCAGCACCGTGAGTCTACTTCCTGCAACTCACACTACCTTCTGATGCCAGTATCTACACTTAAACCCTCATATATGACCAAAACATAAACTTTAATCAAAACCAAAGGACAACATGAGATTCAACTAAACATCCCATTTTAGGGTTCCATAGTGCCCTCAAAATACAAAGATTTAATAACTGACATGTAGAGTCAACATGATATCTACAGATACTGGAAGGGTTTGAGTCCAAGACAAACTCTAGCCTACTTTTCCCATAAAAAATAGAGAAAACTCATAGAGGTGCTGGGATGTATACCCAGTGACATGCGCTAGCATCTCTGAAAATATCTGATGAGGTCCTGTTTGTGGACGAAAGCAGTTATCATTACAGAATAAAACTGTTTTTTTCTTTTTTTGCATGACCAAGTCTATTTGATTTTTATTTATTTTCCAAAACTATTTACTTTTGAAGTTTTGTATTGTTGTTAACTCCTGCTGAATACATGAAGTTTAAGTGATTAATGTAATTTTGGAACATAGTAGTACAGACTTCTGGCTGCTTTCACTCTGGGGTCAGTTATTTTCTTGCATCCTTGTTTTTGTAATTGTTTATTCTTTGACATAGGGTAGTAAGGGAAAGGAAGGGGAGAAATCGAATACCATCATGGAAGTATCAAATAGAGAAAACCATAAAGCAATTAAGACAAGAAGTGTCACTCTTAGAAGACTATAGAAGAAGGTAGATCAACAAAAATAATAAGAAAGACAGATGTGATTAAAACAATGCACAGTATTAGAACATACCAAGATCTATCAAGCACTATTGCAAATAACAAACTAAAAATTTCAGCACAAGTGGAAAAACATAGAATACACACAGATAAATATAAAGGAAAAGTACAAAATAAGCAATTTATTGATGACCCTAAAAAGTTTTATAGATAATTGGGAAATAAGGCAAAAGAAATTGTAAGACCACCAAAAAAAGTGGAACTAGATACATTTTGGATAAGTATTTACGAAGATCCTGTGGAACATAACAAAGATGCTAAATAGGTAGAAGTAGTAAAATAAATAAGTTTAAAGGTACAGGATATTAAGTGGGATGAAATAACAGTCAGAGAGATTGAAACAAAGTTAAGAAAAACCTCTAATTTGAAAACCCCAGGCCCAGATGCAGTACCTAACTTCTGGTTAAAATGATTAAAATCTTTGCATGGAGATTTAGCCATGAGTAAGAAGTATTTATATGCGCAACCCAAGCAGACATCAACCTGGCTAACGACAGAAAAAACAATGCTCCTACTTAAGAGTGAACCTGCAAGCTACCCTAAAATTATAGACCAATAACGTGCCTTCCAACGACATATAAACTATACACTGATGCCGACAGAGTTTATAGTCATTTAGAAGAAAACTCAGTTATGGCAATACAACAAAAGGGCAATAAAAGAAAGTCATATGAAGCAAAGGATTATTTGCTGTTAAATAAAGTCATAGTGGAGAACCGTAAAAAGGTGAAGAATCTAAGTATGGTATGGACTGACTGCAAAAAAGAATTTGATAGTATCCCACATTCTTGGATAAAAAACTGCTTAAAAATTTATAAGATACACCCTACACTGATCGATTATATTACAGTGATCATGAATCAGTGACAGACCTCCTTTGCAATTAAGCTATGGTAAAGGACAAATTATTTTCCCAGGGCTAAATATTTGTAGGGGGATATTCCAGGGTGACACTCTGTCCCAATGTCATTTTGTCTTGATAAATGTACAAAAGCAGCTATTAAAGCAGGAAAACTGCAGCACCAAGAAAACATCAGTTTGGGACAATAATGTGATATTAAAGAACTTGAGCAAGATGGAGTATACAGATATTTGGGAACTGATGAAGTATCAACAATAAAACATGAACAAATGCAAATAAAACCTAGTAAGGAATACTTTAGAAGACTTAAATTAATCCTGAAAACAGAGTTAACATCTAGGAACAAAATTCAAGCTATAAACCAATTTACGCTTCCTGTCTTAACTTACAGTTTTGGAGTGATTGATTGGCCCCAAAACATGTTTGATATATTAGACAAGAAAACAAGGATGCTTCATGCTCACCAAATGATTTATTAAAATCCATGCATACCAAGATTATATATTCCCCATGGCAAAGGAGGGATGGGCCTCCTTGAAATTGATTACATGTATAGATCTGCAGTCGTGGGACCGCACACATATCTGCTAACCTCACAAGACGCAAATGTAGTGAAAGTTTTGAAACATTCAGAGAATAAATCTAAGATGACTTCTCTGCTTAGTTTAGTAGAAGCATATCGGCATCAAACAGGAATGGAAATCAAACCAGAAGTAGATAAAAATCAGGCAGCAAGAGAATGTGCCAGAAAACAAAAGAAAATATAAAATGAAGGACCAGATGAGAAGGCAAGAAATGTGGAAAATGCATAAATATAGTTGCAAGTATAGAAACCTTCTTGAAGAACCTCATGTTGATCAGGAACGAACCCAGGAATGGTTAAAGAGAGGCAAATTTAAACCAAGAGTTGAAAGGTTAATATCGGCATCCCAAGATAATGGGCTACGTTCACAATGGTTTTCAAAGTCCATTGAACATGTGGGAGAAACAGACAAATATAGGTTTGTAAAACTGAATTGGAAACAGTCGCACACCTCGTTGTGACATACTAATGGCAGGAGGACTGTGTACTGAAAGGCATAATAATGGGGCAAGGCTGTTGCACTGGGGATTGTGCAATCCTTGTGGTATTGAAGTGGCTGAAAAACACTGGAAACGAGCCACAAGGCATCATAGAAAATTATGATGTTTATATCACATGGGATCACCCATTACCAACAGTTTAAAAAATAGTTGCAAGAAAAACAGATATATAGTGGTCCATGAAAAGAAGACAAAAGTAGCATTGATCATTGAAATTGCTACACTCAGTGACTACAGTGTCTTCCATACAGAGAGAGACACAAAGTCATAAAATACCAGGATTTGCAGGCAGCAGCAAGGTCAACATGGAAGGATACCCAAACAATTTCAGTAGTAGTAGGAGCAACAGGTCTTATAAAAAATAATTTACAGTCTTACTCAGATACGTTACCGATGCATGTTAACAACATACAAATTGCAGGAGTCATTACTGGGGTGCTGCAAAGAGCACTTCTGGCTAACATCAAAGATGGAAACAGTACTAATTTCATGGACTTTAATTATGCTTTGACTTAGGAATGGGGCCCATTCCTGTCATGATATTAGAAACTGCAAAGACTTGGAAAAATTAAAAAGAGCTGGTTTAGTATGGAAGTCAGGTCACAGTTTGATATTTGTGTTGGTCATTTTTCTGTAATGGTGGTGGTGATGTAAATAATCAAGCAAATTATTTACATTTTTTTATTCTACAATACACTGGTTTAGTAGGAACTTGCAACCGATTTTTTTCCCTTCTCTGTGGAATTTCACCATATTTTTTGTACATTAACAGCTGAATTTTGTAATCATTAAGATTAGGCTGTACTGATGAAGTATGGCTCAGGTGCTCAGGCATCAATCATTTTGAGAAAATTTGTTTGTTAGCTTGTTTGTGTGTTTATTTGTGCTTGTTTGCTGGGAAAGTTGGACTGGACATTAAACCCCCTTTCAGTGGAGACCTGTGGAGTAGAGCTCCAGAGCTATTTTAGTTTATGAAACTCTGCCATAAAAACCGAAACATAAAATAATACGTGAAACAGTCTTACAACTATTGCATAAATCTGTGATATTCATTGCAATCTGTACACTTTCCTTGTATTTAACAATTGAGCAAAACAGAAGAAAATAGAAAGGGAGCAGCAGAATATAAATCTGAAGCCAGTTTTTAAAGCATGCTAGTTGTGTTGTAAGAATGAGTGTCAGGAAGCATATTTGAAATGATTATAGTTAATTGCATTAGCGGATGAGAAAATGATTATAGGAATAGTTGATACTGGATAAAATTATTTACAAAATATGTTTATTAGCTACCATTTATTTACGCAGGAGACTCTTGACTATTATTAGTACGGCTGTAATAGCCCATTCATTATTATCCACCACTGCATAACACTTAAGGTCACTGGTTATCTGTGATATGCAGCCACCTGGACTTCCATCTGACACCTGTTTGGAAGAAGACCGACTATAAATGCTCACTGTTCCTTGAGTCTATATTATAATAGCAAAAATCCCTTTAAGCGAATGCGAAAACACCGACACACATTGTGCGAACCGCAAATATGCTGAACGTACTAAACCGTGAAATACAAAAAGTCAAATCTCCATAGTCAGCCAACTCCACCTTCCACTACATACTGCCTATCCAAACAAAATAAATAAACCACATACATACACTAACCAAATCCTACTTCTAACCCTAAAGTAAAGCACCAAAACCCTACGTCTAACCCTACACTAAACCTTACATACATTACTATCTATGCACTTCCCTTAACCCGCACCCTAACCCTACGGTCCGTAACTATCACACACTTACCCTACAGTGATGTACCAAAACAAAACAAATAATCCACACACATACATTTAACAAAACCCTAATTCTAACCCTACACTAAACCTTACATACATTACCTATCTATGCACTTACCTTAACCCGCACCCTAACCCTAAGGTCCATAACTATCGCGCACTTACCTTACAGAGCTGTACCACAGACGGGCCAACCATGACACTTCGACTTTTTGAATTTCGTGGTTTAATACATTTGGCATAATCGCGGTTCGTGCAATACGTGTCGATGTTTTCACATTCGCTTAAAAGGATTTTTGCTAATATAATATAGACCCTTGTTCCTTTAGTGCCTGGTTCCTAATTACCACAAAACATTCCTAAATATTTGTCTTGACTGTTACTGCCAGAAACAGTGCTGGCTTAAGGCAAGATTTTACAAATGCAGCATTCTGTATGCTTGTTTTCCCTTTAAAAGATAGCTGCTTTGGTTAAATAAAGTCTGTTATAATGGTCAAAAGACATATTTGAGCATTACATCCCACAATAATGATACCCTTGCACAATTCTGAGTAGAGCATTTAATTACTACGTGCTTGCAGACTTTGTAGTCTTTCTGTATGCTGTTTCTTAGTCTTTTGTATGCTGGTTTCCTTATGCAACTTAGAAATGTTCTGCCTTTTTGTTTATGCAGTGCTTGAGGTTCTTTACATTTGAAAAGTGCTGTACAGTCACAGACCACTTCAACATCTTTGCACACAGCACAGCTTCAGGTCTGCTCAGGCTGACGAAGAAAATTTTGAAGCGGGGTGGGGGTAAATATTAATGTGTTTCAGTTTACATTGACTTTTGCTGACTCAAGATCAACGTGCAGATTATTAGGAGGCATGCCTGACTGTAAAAGTGGAAGTTCCCATGCCGAGATTCTTTGTTGTTGAATGAACTGCTGCTTTCCATCACTGACTAATCAGAAGACCTTATTGTGTGCACACAGTTCCTCTTTTGTGTAATTATACTGAGATGGATGAACTGTCTTGTTAGAGCAAATGGAGGACAGCTTTCTGCTACTTGCGGAAAATGGATGCAATAAAACTCTCATGTTCTTCTACAGGGAATGAAGAAACTGCAGCATTTTTGCTACAGAATGGAGCTTGTCTGTCTTCTTATATCCTGGTGGATCACCCTGAAACTACCAAGCATCTGTTAAGAAATCATTTTACTGAAACAGAAACACCAGCAAGTCAGGCTTCTGAAGAGTCTGTAAGTAGTGACAGCATTGTTTACTGCTAATATCTGACTGATCTGCATGAAGATTCCTTGCATGTCTAGTTTGGTTAGAAGAGTCCTTGTATTACAAACAATCCACATTTCTTAGTGATTAGCAAAATAAAAAAATACTTATAGTAATTATGTTTCCCTTTCAGTAATAAAGAAAAGTGTCTGAGCATTACAAATCATAACACTAACTTTAAAACTCATAGCAGAGGATTCGAATGTGGAACACTGTGATATACTTGTCAGATGCTGGACTCCCTGTTGTTAACACAAAGGGATATTTCTGTTGGCTTTGTTCTATTGTTTTGTAATATATGAATCATCAAACATGCTAAAGTTTGTGAAGGAAGACAAAATCTAGGAAAAGCAAAGCAAATCTGAGAGTAAAACATCATAGTATTGCGCATGAATCTTAGGTGAGAGGTATGAACTAAATCCATTTTTGCATGCTCTCAAATTATAGTGTCATGATCCCTGTTTACTTGCAAATTTTTCAGGATGTCTTTAGCCAGAGGCATAGCTCATAGATACATTTAGTATTATAAAACATAACTGTGGCATTTATTGTAGTTCAGAAATGGTTGATGTTGTCACAAACACGTTCTACAAAAGTTTAATAAAACTATTTCAGAGGTGTAACACGGTGTCCAGCAGGCACTCTGTCAAGCCATGTTCATCTCTTTGCTTTCATTTCTTCATGGGAATGGAATGCAAAGAGGTGACTGGTACAAGTGACACTGGGTAGTTTTTTGTTGCTTAAGAAGTGTGAATGTTTTATTTGTTCTGCCTAACATAAGCATGCATAATTAAGTCGGGAACCATTCGGTTTTGCACAGTTTGCTTCTTGGTGCCTTTGTTGCAGAGTCCAGCAAAAATCAGCATAACTGTATCAACAGTTCCATTTCCCTCTTACAAATATGTAATGCAATTTATTTGCGAAATCATTTACCATTTGTAATTGCTCACCCACTTTGCTGGAGACATTGTGTCATAATTTCTGCAATGCAGCTGTAACATACTACATAACACTATTTCTGCTTATTGTTGAAAAGACATGAACATTTAGACATAAACTAAGAATACTGTTGTTTTGCTGGCAAAATCTGTTTTATAGTTTGTGTTGTCACTGCATGAATACAGTGCCATGACTTTTTATTGCCCTTTCCAAAACACACACATACGCACACACACAAACTGCATTTTTGCAAGCCCTTTTCAGACTCAGCCCACTTCATCACCATTTTTAAATGTCCATTACGTCTACTTTTTCTAACTCATTTTTGACTTTTCATCCATTTATTCACTTTCTCATTATCTGCTTAATTCAGTTTAGGGTCATGGGTGAGCCAGAGCCTATCCAAGAACCCAGCAGGAACAAGACAGAGAAACATATCCCAGATAGGATACCACCCCATCACAGGACATGCATACACATGGCACACACATCTTGAAGAAGTTTTGAGGATTACCAGTTCAGCTGAACTTGTCTTTGGAACAGGGAGGAAGCCAGAGCATCCAGTTAAAACCCATGTGGGCACAGGGAGGATGCACAGACTCTGCATTTATCTGTGAAATAAATATTTGCTTTACATTGCTTGGCTTCACTAGGTGTTTATCTTGTGGCCCTCTTACATGCACAAGACATTTACAGACTTTGTTACTCACATCTAGGTAACAGCCACAGTTATATTTCTTTCCTCTAGGACAAGTGCATTCCTACCAAAATATAGTCTTTGCTTCTTGTGCATTGCGGATTATCCAACAAAAAATTAACCCCCTTGACCAGCATCATTGTTATAATGTTTGATCAGTTATGATATGGTCTTTTGAGTTTAATACTATTTCAACAAAACTTTTGCATCAAAAAACAACTTAGCAGCTCTGGGTGGGGTGGATGCAAGCCCCTGCAATTAACATGATGGAGACTTTTTTGCTTGTACTGTCTTAATGTAATTTATTCTGAGGTTGCACAACCTTGGATGAAGTTTGCAATTCCTCCCCTTTTGGATGCACTACACCAGGCCATCATAATCTGGCTTTACTGAACCTGACCTGACTTCTCTCAATCTGACACCCTACCATGTTCAAGGTCAGTGAGATAATTAATACAACCTGGGTCAGCATCATACATCATTCTACTGCTGAGGGAGTGTTTACAAATTTAACATTTAATCCCACCCCTGCACTTGCATCATCCAAGAGAGTGGCATGCAGTGTCATTCACAGTGTGTCATTCACATCTTTGCATGTGACACAGTGAAGACCCTGCCATTCTCGTAGGTCCATAGATTAGTACTATGCTGTCTGCCCTTGTGGGCCATTTTAAGCCTAGCCAATTACCCCATGTGAGAATCAAACCCTGCACCTTGTAGTTATAAGGAAAGCACCGTAACCATTATGCCAACCTACTATTCTATAAACAGCACTACTCACATATCCCATGCCTCCACCAGGAATGTCCCCCGATGTACCCCTGTTGTAGAAGGAGGAAGTAGACCACAAAAACTGAAAGGCCAAAACAAGCCATAAAATGACAAAGAGGGCTATTGAGAATAAAGAAGAATTTATATATTGTTATATATTGTTATTATTATGCAAGAAGCCTTGACTTTCCAAACAAAGGATATGCAGAAAGTTTAAAAGAGAAATTAAAGGAAAGAAAAATACTTGCACAGAAAAAAAAACTGTCAAATCTTCAAAGAAAAGTTTGTATTCATTAGTACAACAGATTTATGAAAAACATTACATAGACAAAGAAACTTTGAGCCACCTGGAAAAAGAATAGACAAAGGAAGAAGAAGAGAAAGTACAAAAATATAAAGAACAAAACCCAGAGATTTTTGAAAGGTATCAAAAATAAACATGGTGATGAGAAAGAAAAATAGATCTGGTATGGTGTAATATTTACACAAAGGAAAAAGCCAAACTAATCAATACTAAAAAGCAGCTTTGAAAATATTTGAATAGAAATACAGACAAAGACACCCAACTATGGAACATTTTGCAATACAAAAAAATAAGAAAGGTGGAATTTAGAAATTAGGATCAGTAAGGTAAAAGTTAATAACAGCAAACCAACCAGGAAGTCGGCCACTGAACTCAAAACTTGTCGAAGAATTTGTTAAATACCAAAAGGAGGTTAAAAACATACACAGTTTAGCACTTTCGGCTGTAACACTGACATTATCAAAATTGTGAATACTGCTTATAGAAGCCATTTTAAAACCTAAGTGCAGAAGACACATCTCTCTTGTAAACCAGTCACAACATGTTGTAGCTGAAATCAGTGTGAAACAGAAAAAATAAAGCAACAACACTAAAAATAAGTCAAAACTTTTAAAATCTGAACCGAAACACAAAAATACAAACTAGACAAAAAATGTTTGATGAAACACAAAGTCATATTCTGCTGGATCTCCGTTTTAGTTCTCTGCTGATAGAAATGCTGTCATTTAAACCGGGAAAATTGGAAGCATCCAGCTTAAGCTGCCATGTCATTTTCTGGTGAAGCAGTTTGTTCTGCCAGTCCCCTACATAAGGGGAATTTTGTATTTGTTCAAGAACTAGAAATGTAAACTTGGTGAATTTGTCACAAACAATGGAATGCCTGGCCAGTGCAGCTTTTACTGTCCTTATGTTGAATACTGTAAGCATGTTGATAGATACACTTGTTTAGAGTGTTCTTAGCTTTTCCCACATAGAAAGCAGGACAAGATGTACATGTAGCCAGGTAAATAACTCTTTGAGAAAAGCAATTGTAAGCTCCATCATGCACAAAAGAATCAAATCTACTTAAAAGGGTGCCATTGTAACAAGTGTTTATGTAAGAGCACTGATGACAAAGCCCACATTGCCTGGTGGATAAAAATCCCTTATGATGATCAGTAGGTTTCTCAAGAAGGGATTTTGTGTTAGATGTTGGTGTAGAAAAAACTCTGATGCTTTCATTGCTCTGTAGCATGAACCAGTTCTTCCGCAAAATCTGTTCAATGTCCTTGACATCCAAAGTGTAATACAGGACGATATTGCTTTGGCCATTAAATACCTGTTTGATTGTCTTTGTTGTCGAGCTGATTCAGCCCTTTCTTAATGGTGGTGGCATATTTAGTGTTTCTCTCTGCCCATATCTCATCTCTGATTGAATCCAGAAGTGGTGGGGGTAGCCACGGTCCACAAACATGGATCTTAGAATGTTGAATTGTTCAAGACACACTACATTATCCGAGGTCAACCAAGAGCTTCTGATAAATTGACTCTTTACTACCCCCCCCCCTTCTGAGAAAAGGGGTAGCAACTGGTAAAAATAAGAAATGTATTAGAATAAGTGAACTTCATGTAAATCCTGGTAGTGAATTCTTCATTAACTCCTTTTCTAATGTCAGTGTCAAGATAATTCATCTGGTCCTATTCAAAGGAATATGTGAACTTTAAAAAGGAGGTGCTGGTTTGTAACTGCAGTATGAATTCTTCAAGTTCATTGACACTTCCTTCCCAAATGATAAGTAGATCATCAAGATATGTGAAGTATCCAGCACATTTGGAAAAAAGAGAAGTTTAAAAAGGGATTCTAATTCCCATCTTAATAACACAGCATTTGCAAACATAGGGGTACATGCAGCCCCCATCGCCACTCCAAGAGTCTGCTTGTAAAATTCACCCTCAAAGGTCAGAAAGTTGTCGTTTAACATCAAGTCCATTAACTCATTAACCAATTTATAATCTCTTTCAGAAAGTAAGCCAAATTATTTTACAATCTCTCAGAATCACTCCAACCCTAGGTCATGGGATATTACCATAAATAAACTTTGTACATCACATGTAACCAAAAGGATCTTTTACTGGAATTCCCTTCAGTTTATCCTGAAGGTCCCATGAGTCTCTTGTAATGTGTGGGAAGGACATTTTCAATTTTTGGTCTATAAACTTGGCCAGAGGCTCTGTAACTGATCCACTAGCAGCTACAATTGGATGTAAGTGTGTGTGTGTGGGGGGGGGGGGGGGCAGACAGATTGGAGTGGATTTTGGGAATACCAAAAGTCTTTGGAATAATAGAAAAATCCACTCTAAGGAAGTCATATAAGCCTTGTAGAATTGTATTGAATAACAACAGCTCATCCAGTGCCACTTTAATGACACTGCATGCTATATTGATTTCATTTATGGAAACAGAACTGTACACACAATCATCATGCAGAAGCTGTAACATACACCCAGAGTAGTCAGCACTATCCATAATAAACAGGCCCCCACCTTTGTCCAGTTTCATGCATCTAATATTGTAATTGTGAGTAAATTGTTGGAGAAGCTGTTTTTCTTTAACCGATAGGTTAAAAAAATTGTTTGTATTGTTTTGCAACAGTGTGCATATTTCTTTTTCACATTGCTTCTCAAAAACATTGATAACCGGGTTTAAATGGGATTTGCTGTACTTTTAAGCTTAATTTTCAAGTACTGTTTGAAGGAGAAGTTAGTGGTAACACCTCTGACAAGTTTAAGAGGGAAAAGTACAGTAAACTGCAGACCAATAGTGATTCTCTCCCCATTCTCCAAAATATTGGAGAAAGGCATGCATATGCAGCTGAAGCAGTACGCAACCTCAAATAACCTGCTGTCAGAAACACAACATGCCTTTAGGCTCCAGCACAGCACCACTACTGCTCTGCTACCTTTTACCAATATAGTAAACCAAAATGAAAACGATGGTCTGCTTATGTCTACCATGTTCTTAGACTTGTGAAGGGCATTTGATACTGTCTCGCACCAGAACTACTCATTCGACTCCCCTCAATAGGACTTTCACAGTACTCCTTGACTCCTTGTTGTGGTTCCTTAGTTACCTGTCTGGAAGGCAACCAACTGTTAAATGGCAACAAACCTACTCATCCTTTCAACCAGTTACTTTAGGTGTCCCTAAGAGCTCTGTTCTGAGTCCTCTCCTATTTAATATATGTATTAATAACCTTCATACCTCCACTCACCATGCTAGTTTAGTTAAGTACATAGATGACTCAACATTAATATGTGCAGCCTGAACAATAAATAAGTTCCAAGACATCTCCCCAAAATCTTTCTCCTCTGTAGAAACCTGACTTAAATAATCAAACCAGCTACTCAACCCAAAGAAAGGAAAGTTCATGCATTTTACCTGAAAAAGTTGGCAAAATCAAAAGCATTCTTTCACCATAAAATCTTCAAATAATACTGTCACTGAAACTGTAATTCACAGTAAACTTCTAGGCATTTTAATAGATGGCAGTCTCAAATATGACCAGCATATACTGCATACCATTAAATCTGCACACCAGAAACTGGGCTCCCTTTATAGGATTAATGGATTCCTTATTGATACTGCAAGAAAAATTCTAGCCACCACTTTCTTACTGCCAACTCTCTCATACACTGCTCCTATCCTAACAAACTTAAACAATACTCAAAGAAAGAAAATCACTTCCTGCTACAATAAAACTGCTAAATTTGCCACCAATCTCCCTTATAGGACCCACCATTTCATAGCTTAAAGCAATTAAACTGGCTTAAGCTGCACAACTACCTAGTGTATTCACAACTAACTACAGCACACAAACGCATTCATCATCCAGAAAAATGCCCTGCACTAAAAATCATATTACAACCCTACTGTCCAGCAAGGGACCTCTGTTCTAGTAATAAATACTACTCACAAATCAAATAATGTTGCAAGAGACTCCATCTACTCCCAGTATGTCGCTAAATTCTGGAATAGTATCCCCACACAAATAAAACTCTCTGACAAAACTCAATAGTTTTAAACCACTGCTTAAACCACAACTTAACCATTCCTGGTCCTGCACATGCTTATCACCAGGTTAAAACTTTATGCTCACCATATGATACTTTCCAAATACTCTCCTTAAACAAAATACTTTCAACCTCTCACTGAAATGACAAAGCAATTGTTATACATAACTGCTGCCTGTACTATCTACTAAGTTGCATGTGGGCTTTCTTTAGTAACTTCTACCTCTGTAAAATCTTACACTGTATAAATGTTAGTAGTGTATGTGTAACCACTATATGTATATAAATGTTAATAGAAATATAACTACTCTGTGTTTAACTGGAACTAAATATAATAAAATGCAAACAAATGGAGTTTTTCTACCTGGTCCTGAGCTGAAAATGGGTACTACCCAGTCAGATTTTACTAGTAACCAAAGATAGATAGATAAATTTAAATATGAAATGGATAGCTTGCAAGAAAAGCATTTGACAGCATCCTACATTCAAAGACAAA
Source organism: Protopterus annectens (assembly GCF_019279795.1). Classification (NCBI taxonomy): domain Eukaryota; kingdom Metazoa; phylum Chordata; order Ceratodontiformes; family Protopteridae; genus Protopterus; species Protopterus annectens. The sequence continues at coordinate 238,095,737 of NC_056740.1, read as the reverse complement.
GGAATGTTTATGTATAGGTTCATAGGTAAGTTCTAGACTAGCTGCTCTTGTGAGCCATTTTAAGCCTAGACGATTTCCCTTTTTATGCCTTGAATTATCCTATTTCATTTGGTTAGAGATTGGCCTTACCCACCTTATGGTCAATAATTATGTATTACCCGTAATGAAAATAACTTGGATCATACCATAGATAATTTGAGTGGGGCTCTTGCATGGGACAAAGCATTTAAGAGCTGTCTATGTCAATTAGTAGTACAGGGGTAGTCCTGAGGTAAGTTTTCTGTTTCCCATCCATAGATCTAAGTTGCACTTGAATATGGACAGGAATGAACTTTACGTGGATGGAGAGTGTTTTTCAAAATAGTGGCATTGTCTGCAGGATATTCCTCTCCCTCTAAACCATTCCTAGACCAAGTATTTCTGATGTCATTCGATTTGCTGATGTGTGCAGTACATTCATCAGTATTGGGTTGCATGATGCCTTTAATGCCAGACACAGATAATTTCTTAGCAGTCTGTAGGATACCAAGTACAGTGACAAGGCTTTGAATCAGTCCATGTTGTTTAGGCCTTCCCTTTATTAAGGCATCTCTGTCGGCAATTCAGTTGTTGCATGTGTCTGGACAGATATTTGCCAAAGGGGACATTACATTCAATGATTGGCCTAAAGAGTGCTGAGTAAAGGAGGAGGAATGACATCATTAGATTTAGACACAATACCTTTTTTATAAGCTGTGCAGTGTAGAAGAACTTTCTTACAACAATTGGCTCATGTTGGTCTTGGTCAAAAGTTAGGTCACTGTCCACATAAGTTCCCAAATTCCAAGCAACTGGGTCAACTCTTAGGGGGTGCATTGTTAATGTTTTAGCTCCCTGGATAGATGACTTCCCAAAGGATGCAATAATACATTTTTGGCATTAATTTTGGACCATGATTTTGGCACCAGGTTATTTATTTGGGACAAACCTTCCTGCAGAATGGCTAAGTCAATTTATAAGATAACGCTCTATATTGATCAGTTGCATTACGGTGACCATGAAACATTGGCAAACCACTTTGCAGTTGAGTCATGACAAAGGGAAAATTATTATTTCAGGAATAAAAATTCAAAGGGGGATAGTCCAGGGTGACTGTTTATCACCTCTTCTTTTTTGTCTTGACCCTCACTCGTTATGCCATTTATTTAACAGATTAGCTTATGATTACAAGATGGCTACCAGAAAACCTTGTTTAAAGATTTGTCATATACTTTATCTGGATGACTTAAATCTGTATAGTTCATCTAATAAGGAGTTGAATGCATAACTACAAATGAATAAAACCTTCTTGGATGAAATAAGAATGACATTAATTACTGATAAAAGTGCAAAAGCAAAATTTGAAACAAGAAAGCTGCAACATCAAGAAAATATCAGCCTTGGTTGGACAGGAATGTGATATAAAGGAACTTGAACAGGATGGAGTGTATAAATATTTGGGAATAGATGAAGGATCAACACTATTTCATGTACAAATGCTCAGTAAAAGCTCAGTAAGGAATACTTCAGAAGACCAAAACTAGTACTGAAAACTGCCTTGACATCTAGGAATAAAGTCCAAGCTGTAAATCAGTTTTATTTTTTGTGTTCTAACTTAACTGTTTTGGAGTGATCTTCTGGCCCCAAAAGGTATTGAATCAGTTGAACAAGAAAAATGCTTCATGCTTACAAATGATATATAAAAATCAGTGTATACCATGGTTCTATTTTCCTCACATTAAAGGAGGTATGAGTCTCCTCAAAATTGATTACATGTACAGATCCACAATAGAGGGACTGCACACACATCTGCTGACCTGATCACATCCAGTAAAAGTTTTAAAATATGAGGAGAAGAATTCTAAGATGGTGTCTTTGCTTAGTTTTGCAGAAGCATTTTGGTGTCAAGTGGGAATGGAAATCAAACCAGAGGTAGATAAAATCAGACAGCAGCTGGATGTGCCAAAAACAAAAGAAAGATGAGAGGGAAAGAAATGTGGAAAATTCATAAATGTAGTGACATGTAGAGAAATCTCCTGGAACAAACTCATGTTGACTAAGATTTGACACAGGAATGGTTAAGGAGAGGTGGACCAAAACTAAAAGATAAAAGGTGGACTACATACAAGCTGGTTTACGAAGTCCACTGAACATGTGGGAGAAACAGAAAAATGTAGGTTCTGTAAAACAGAACTGAAAACATTCGCACATTTTATTTATTTATTTATTTTACATTTGTTTACCAGGAAAGTCCGACTGGATATATGTCCATTTTCAGCGGAGGCCCGGGCAGAAAATCTCCAGAAAACAGAGTACAAATATAATTAGGAACAGTAGAAACATTTAGAGATAAGTATAATATGCAGTTTTCAGTAGGGTTACAAACATAGATAAAACATAGTAGACAACATCAAAATCATACGACTTCAATTTCAGACAATAATACATGCAGTTATGGGCTAAGTCCCTTCAAGAATTCATACACTTATTAGAGTATATGATTGAAATGCTTAGGGAGAGTTTGCAGGAACAGCGGGTGGTGATTAGTCGTGGTTTAAGCAGGGACACTGCCAGTGCTGTTGGAAGTGTAGTTTGAGGCTTTTTTTGAACTGGGTTAAGGAGGATTGGTGAGTAAGTTCGGCAGGTAGCATATTCCAAGTTTTGCTTATGGAGGTGGCAAATAGAGAATCCCCAGCCACCTTTATGCTCTTAGTTGTTTGCACCAGCAGTTTGTCAGCACAGCATAATGACCTCAGGTTGCTGTATGATTTGATGATTTTATTTAGTGCTGGTGTTTTTTCAGGTTGATATAGTATTTTGTGGGTTATTATAAGTTGGTTGTATTGGAGAAGACTGGGCCACTCCAGCGATCTTAGTTGAGTTAGGTTGATACAATGGTGGGTCCTAGAGGTAGCACCTTTAGCAAATCTAGCAATATGGTTGTAACAACTAGCAAGTTTGGTAAGGGTGGCTTGGTTCAGGTTAGTGAAGAGGAGGGAGGCATAGAAGAGGGTAGATAGTAGGTGGGACCGAGTGATAGTGGTGCTTCCAAAAGGAGTGAAGAAGGGTTTGATCCTGTATAGGGAGCCCAGTTTTTTGTTGACAGATTTGATGGTTTGATTGATATGGATATCATATTTTAGGGCGTTATCGACTGTGATGCCCAGGAGTTTTGTGTGAGTATCTGGGGATATAATTGTGCCACTGCTGGAACTTATATTGAAGAATGGTGAGGAGGATTTGCAGGTGGGGGAAAAGCTTAGCGGTTTAGTTTTGTTGGGGTTTAATAGAAGCTGACAGTTTGCAAACCATTTTTCTACACCATTGAAAGTAGTCTGAGTTAGGGCATAAGCTCAGTTGAGGAGGAGGTGGTACATATTAAAATAGAGTCATCCGCGTATTGGATGCAGGTGGCCTTCCGAGTGATGGTGGGTAGGTCATTGATAAAGACTGAGAAGAGTAGTGGTCTTAGTATGGAGCCTTGGGGGACTCCTAGAGTAATGGGTAGACATGTGAATAGGGTATTTTGCCATAAAACCTCTTGTCTGTCAGACAGGTAAGATTGGAACCATTTAATAGAGCTACTATTCAGTGACAGTTCTTTCAGGGTACAGAGAAGCAGTTGGTGACTGACCATATCAAAAACCTTAGAGAGATCTAGGAAGAGAGCTGAGGTAAGTTTGTTATTGTTTTGGTTGATGTTGATAGTGTTAGAGAAGGATAGGGGGGCTGATGTGGTGATGTGGTGTGGCCTAAAACCATGCTGAGAGTTGTCCAGTAGTTTATTTTGGGTGAGATAGTGTATTAATTGGTTGTGGACGCACTTTTCCATAATTATGGCCAGTGGTGATAGTATGGCTATTGGTCGGAAGTTTGAGAGGACTAATGAATTCCCTCCTTTATGAAGGGGAATGACATGGGAAACCTTCCAGAGAGAGGGGATAGTGGCTTCAGTCAAGGTGCGGTTTATTATGATCAGCATAGGGTATGCAATGGCATCTGCCCCTTTTTGTAAATATTCTGGTGGGAGGAGATCAGCTGCCAGGGTAGTGGGCTTTAGTTTGTTAATTAGAGATCGGATGGTCGATGTAGATACAGGTTGGAAGGTGAAAGGGAGTGTGGGGTAGTGGTTGTGGAGGAGTTTTGAAAGGAGCTGGTGGGGGGTAGCTGGCTAGCTAGTGATTGGATGGTTTTGGTAAAGAAATTGTTAATGATGTTAGCAGTTTCCTCTGGAATTTTAAGGTCGCAAGTTGAGGGGGTGGGGGTATAGGTTTGGCCAGGTTGGAGCAGTTTGTTTATGCCTGCCCAAAATTTTTGAGGTTTGTTCTGGTGTTTTTGCTGAAGGTGTTGATAGAAGTTTTTTTTGTCTAACAATATGGCTTTCCTGGCATCATTCCTTAGTTGATAGTTGTCAGAATTTAATATGGCCAAGTGGGTCTTTGGAGGTGTGCCAGTTGTCCCATGCTTTATTTCTTGACATGATTTTGGTTTTGGTTACTTTAGAGAGCCAGGGGGCGGTGTTAGTTTTGGCTCTGGGGGTGTGGATAGGAGCATGGGAATCAAGAATGGAGAGGAATTTAGAATTAAAATAGTCTACAGCATCATCTAGTAGAGGTTCTTTAAGTATGGCCCAATTGCATGCTCTGAGTTCATTCTGAAAGTCAGTGGAGTTAAAGTTCTCACTTCATTGGGGACTTTAAAAAATCTAAGCCCCTTCGGCACAATGTTACATTGTATACAATGTTCGAAATATTTATTCTCCACTATCAACGCTCGATATTTTTGAGCCCTTTTTCTAGCTCAAAAAATTGGTGTGTTATGCTGTTACTCATTATAATGTCTTCCCCATATTTTAATGAGTTTGCAAAAGGATTACTAGTCCCATTCAAGACAGAAGCCACATCTTTATAAATGTTAGCTCTGCCATCAGTCTTTTTAATTTGTTGTTTTTTGTTATTGTCACTAGTTAAATCTTTACTGGCTCCCTTATTTGAGGCAGTACCTTCAAATCTTCCTCCTCTCTTAATAAGTCTTTTGGTCATCAACATTAACCAAGTCTGTAGCTCTCCCAGTACAGCTGCTACATCATCCAGAATGGAATCTTGACTGTCCAGGACTGGATAAAAACTCAAATCAAGCAGCTCATCTTCCGAAGCTTCTGCCATGGGTACACCACTAGATAACCACAAAATAACCCAAAAAACAGTGACACCAACACCAATAAATCAAATAAAAAATATTGGTGCCTCGGAAAGACAAGCCAAAAAATAACGTAAAATAATTTATTCATCGTTTTCGTCCGATAGACTTCTTCAGAATAAAATTATATACAAACCAGTGAGTATTTATACTAAAACGTTAATAACCAATTAAATACAATTATCTAATTAAACAATTAATTAAATTAATTCAATACTACTATATAAAAACTGTATAATTCTTTTTTTTAAAAATCACACTAATACTAATATAAACTTCATTTTCACATATTTAATTATACTTTAAATTTTTTGTTGACCAAAAACATTTAATATTTATCATTTCATTCAAACCTGGTGACACATCTGCTCCCAGTTTTATTTGCCACAAAGTTTCTTTCCTTTCTACCTTATTTTTCATACTACCCCCCCCCCCTCCTCAGATCACCTTTAACATATTCCAAAATAGAAAACATACATTTTTTGTTGTTTTCATTGTTAAATGTACATTTCGTAGTGTGCCTGTAGAGGGCATTGTTAACATCTTTAGTCTTCATAGCATAACAATGCTCTTTTATACATTTACTAAGGCTCCTTGTAGTCATCCCTATATAATATGCAGAACAACCTGAGCATAGAGCAACATACACAACATTATTAGTTTTACAATTATATCTTCCATCTATACTTATAATTTTATCATAATGCTCTAAGTTAATATAGGGTCCCTCCAAAATGTACCTACAGGCACTACAATTGTAACATTTAAACATCCCACTAGTTTTACTAGTTGCTGGGAGTGAAATGAGAGTATCATCACACTGAAGCATGTTTTTAATAGTTTGATTGTTCTTGTAAACAAACTTGGGTGCTTCTCTCAAAACAGTACTTAATTCATTGTTGCCCTTAATAATTTTCCAGTTATTCTTTATAACATATTTAATATTTTCACTATCTACAGACATCTCAATGGCACACCTTGGTACCATCTCACTGGATTCCCGTCCCTGATGTTTTTTATTTACCAATAATCCTTTGATTAGAATAGGAGGAAAATCATTTTCTCTTCTTTCCATTATGTCTGATGCTAACTTGTCTAACAGTTTTATGGGATATCCTCTTTTTATTTATTTATTTTATTTATTTATTTATATTTGTTGACCGGGAGTGTCCGACTGGATGTAGGTCCATTTTCAGCGGAAGCCCGGGGAGAAAAGCTCCGCAGTTAAAATAAACAGACAGTAGTTACATAGGATTACATAGCGATTAACAGTTTGATTAACATAGCAATTAATTACAAACATATTTACAGATGAAGAACATAGTACATCAGTAGACAACTAGAATCTTTATCTGTGAAGTACATAACAGACATTAACAAATGTTACAATAAGAAGTTCCTGCTGTATAATAAGTACTAGGCTTATGAGCATCTGAGCTTGCTATAATCAAGGTAGTTAGTGGAGTGGAAAGAAAGGTAGTGGTTGGATGGGGTGGGTGATATTAGAGTGGGAGTTGCAAGGGCATAGCCAGCATGTTTTTAGGTGCACTTTTAGTAACGTTTTGAAGTGGGTGCATGATGGTATGGAGGTAATTAACAAATAGTTGAGTAATAAACTGTATCTCTTTGATAAAATCAATATCCTTGCTAACCATCCTAGAGGCTCTAATATATTGACCCTTAGGAATGTTTGATTTTTGTTTTGGTTACTTTAGAGAGCCAGGGGCGGTCTTAGTTTTGGCTCTGGGGGTGCGGATAGGAGCATGGGAATCACGAATGGAGAGGAATTTAGAATTAAAATAGTCTACAGCATCATCTAGTGGAAGTTCTTTAAGTATGGCCCAATTGCATGCTCTGAGTTCATTCTGAAAGTCAGTGGAGTTAATGTTCTTGTTGTTTCTGATTTATATAGAACTTGGTGGTGGTTATCTACTTTATGCTTAATGATGTACGTGAGTAGGTAGTTACTTATATCATCTGGGAGGTTACCCGTGTTATACAGGTCTGGGTGATTGTTGATAAGAATCCAGTCCAGGATACTGCCTTTGTAGTTGGATTTGTTTATTCTCGTGGGTGAGGATACAAGTTGGGTATAGTCGTGAAGGTTTATATGGGTGTTGGGAGATTCAGAGGAACAATTGTTCCAGTCAATATTAATGTCTCCTAACACCATAGTTTCTTGGGGGTATGTGTTAGAAAGCCATTGGATGAAGTCTTCTAGGGTATTTGCATTGTTGTCTGGGGGGGATATAAATGCAGGCAATGAATATAGATTTACTTTTGTTAAGCTGCAGTTTGCTAACTAGGGCTTCTTCATTATTGAAGAAGGGGGGTTGTTGTGAGGCTAGTGTGACATATCGTCATCATCTTCTTTCGGCTGTTCCTGTTAGGTGTCGCCACAGCGGATCATCTGTTTCTATTTCTTCCTGTCTTCTGCATCATGCTCTTTCACACCAACCGCCTGCATGTCCTCTCTCACCACATCCATAAACCTTATCTTAGGCCTTCCTCTTTTCCTCTTACCTGGCAGTTCCATCCTTAGCATCCTTTTCCCAATATACCCAGCATCCCTCCTCAGCACATGTCCAAACCAACGCAATCTCGCCTCTCTTGCTTTGTCTCCAAACTATCCAACCTGAGCTGACCTTCTAATATACTGATTCCTAATCCTGTCCATCCTAGTCACACCCAGTGCAAATCTTAACATCTTTAACTCTGCCACATCCAGCTCTGACTCCTGCCTTTTTCTCAATGCCACCGTCTCCAACCCATATAACATAGCTGGTCTCACTACCCTCTTGTAGACCTTCCCTTTCACTCTTACTGGCACCCGTCTGTCACAAATCGCTCCTGACACTCTTCTCCACTCATTCCACCCTGCCTGTACTCTCTTCTTCACCTCTCTTCCACACTCACCATTACTCTAGTAATCTAGGGGCTAGTGTGACATCTATTGTGTTTTAAACAGAACTGCTACTCCTCCACCTTTCCTGGTGTTTCAGTCTAGTCTAAGTATGTTGTACCCTGGTGGGATAACCTCATCATTTTTAGTTCCTGGTTTTAGCCAGGTTTCTGTAAGACATAGCACATCAGGTGAGTAGGTGGCTAGAAGGGCATGAAGATTATAGACCTTGTTGTTAATACTGCTGATGTTTAGGTGACTGGTCAGGAAAGAGTTAGGGGACCTTGAATTTGCCCATATGTTGAAGGTGGTAGTGGGTTGAGAGCTTGTGAGAGGGGTGGGTCCAGGGTTAGCTTAGATATCTCCATCCCTCATCAGAGTAAATTGTACAGTGATTATTAGTTTTAGCGCTTTACTTATTATTTTATGATAATATCTAGTTTTGGGGGAGATCGACCGTGGTCTAGTTAGTTGGTGGTTGTTAAAAGTGGAGAGGACAGGTTTGTAGTGAGCTAGGGGTTGGTCTGATTCACTCAAGGTGGGAGCCAAGATGGTATGAGATATGGGGTGGTGAAAGCCAAGATAGGGCTGGTTTTCATAGATGGTGAGAAGAATTAGCCTAGGCGATATAACTGAGAGGAACATAATAGGTTTCATCTTGATAGTAGTGGTACTTGGTAAAGAATGTGAGTGGAGAATTAAGAGGGTTGTTGGCAGGAAAGGGTGGTGTATGGAGGTGTGGGTTATCTATGATAGGTTGTAGGGGGGAGTGGTTTATTGGGCTTAAATTTAGGACTAGTGGGGCAGGTGGAATTTGGGGGCAGGGTGGGGTGTGAAGCGAGTCCAAGCAAAGCAGGGCTATACCAAGCTTCAAAGATTTCCAAGGTTGTGAGTATGCAGGCTTAAAGAATACAACTTTACAGTGTTTTTACTTGGTTCTTTTTTAAGAGCATCTTCTTTCTGATTATTGTATACTCGTAGCAGAGGGCCTGTAAACTGAAAGGCACAATAATGTGGCAGGATTGTTGTATTGGGGACTGTGCAAACACTAAATATGTAAGTAGCTAAGAAACATACACATAAGTAGCTGGAAACATGAACCAAAAAGCATTATAGAGAATGAAGAAGGGTACATCACATGGGATCACCCGTTACCAGCAGTCCAAAAAGTAGATGCGAGAAAACCAGATATAATAGTCCATGAAAAAAAAAAAGATCATGACTGAAACTACCACAGCTAGTGATTACAGTGCCTACTGCAGAGAGAGACACAAAGTCATAAAATATCAAGATTTATAGGAAGAAATGGAAGCGATGTGTAAGAAAGATACCCAGACAGTTCCAGTAGGAGCAGGAGAAATGAGTCTCCAGAAAAATAATTTACAGTCATACTTAAGTATGCTACCAGTACATGTAACTTCATATGAGTTACAGAAGAAGGCAAATCTGGGCACATTGCGGATGCTGAGAAGAGCACTCTTGGCTAACATCAAAGACTCAAACAATACTAGTTTCATGAACTCTAATTGTACCCTGATATAGGAGTGAGGTCCATTCCTGTCATGGTATTAGAAACCCAAAATACTAGCTGAAATTAAAATAGGCTCAGTTGTGGACATATGCCCAGATGTGACCTCCTTTCCAGGATGGGAAAGCCCATCCTCCCTCCCTGCACTGTCAAGCACAGGAGATGCTAATCAAACTCTGGTTATCTGGCCCATGGTCAAGGATTTATCCTTGTATGCCACCAGCATAGTCATGGACATTTGTTATTTTCAATAAAATGATCTGAAGGTGTACTGTGAATGGCTGACTGTATAAATCCTCTTGTAGTCATAAAGATTTCTGCATTACAAGTTCTGTGAAACAGCTGATGAGTGCTGGACTTGCCCATCACTTGATCAGACCTGTAGAAGATTTTTTATCTGCTTGAAGGATGTTGATATCTGTATCATTGAAAAAAACTGTTTTTGCAATCTAAGGTGAAGATTCCATGATATACCCCCTAACTGTGTTGCAGATCTGATGAGGTAGGTGGCGTTAACTCTGTTAATATTAAGTGCTCTAAGGCCAGAAGCCAAGAAAACAACCCATCATCATTAACCCCCTTTTTCCCATTTTACATGGAGTCGTTGTGCCACATCAACTTTCACTATCCCTTTCAGTTCAGAGCCGCTCTCCTACATTGTTGCACAGCCTGGTCCAACTGTTGTAGGCATTCTCTTACAGACTTAATCTGTATTTTGGCAGAGTACCTTGTATTGCCTTGCTTTATTCCCGTCTCTCCCAAGACTGCTTTACCAAATTTAGTTTTCTGTTGGAGCTTATTTTGTCTTTCAACCTCCGGTTCACTGCCTTTTATTTTGTATGCTTTACCAAATTGCCATCTAGTTTAGTGCATATGTGACCAAACCACCATAATCTGTTCTCCTTGGCCTGCTGTATAATTAGGGCTACTTTGTTTTCCATGCTGCTGTTCTCATTTCTTCATCTGTCTCAGTGTATATCCTGCCATCCTTCTCAGGCATTTCTTCTCCATCACTTCAAGCTTCCTCAGCTGCTCTGCCTTCACTGCCCGTGTCTGTGTACCATGCAGTAGCACAGCTTGCACCACGGTTTTGTACACTTTATTTTTCAACTTAGTTGGCATTCTACTGTCTAGCACTATCTCTGTCACTTTGTGCTCATTGGCTGCAGGACCATTCATTCTAGTTCTGACATCCTCTTTCAGGCTTTCCTTCTACACCGTACCTCCCAGACACTTGCAGCTGTTAACCTGCTCCACTACTTTCCTTTGTATCTCAGTTTTCAGTTTTGCCTGATTTCCTCTGTTTGCCACTATACTCCTGCCTTGTCTCTGCTTTTTTTCATCCCATGTGCCGTCCATTTTGCATTCCAGCCCCCTGTCATGTGCTAAAGTTCCATTTCCGAGTCTGATTGAAGTGTTACATTATCTGAATACATCAGCTATATTGATCTGTGTCTGCCACACTGTGTATTGATGTAGTCCATCACCAACATGAACAGAAGTGGGCTCAGAACTGAACCTTGATGCGCAACCATTGCAACCAAGATCCTTTGTAAGTTAGAACACTGTTCACATTTGTATCATCAGGTCCTTGTACATAGCCTGGATTAATTCTACTAATGTTTCTGGAATTTCAAATCATCATAGGACTACCCAGTTTATCTTTCTTGGAACGGTTTCATATGCTCTCTCATTTCCAGCTTTTTTTCCCACTCTGTCTCATTGCAAACATTGTTTTAGTGGCATTGCATCATGATGTGAAGCCAAACTGCCATCAAACTCCATTCTTTTTCTGCATTGCATATTTATCAGTTAACCTTTTCTGCAGTTTTTTTGTACTGTGACAAGAGTTTCATACCTCTGTACTTCCTGCAGTTGTGAATATTCCCCTTGATGTTGTACACTGGCACTGGAATGCTTATTCTGCAGTCATATGGGATATGCCTTTCTATCTATATTGCAGTAAGTACTCTCAGGAGATGTTTCTTCCCCAATGCACACAGTATCTTGATCACATCTGCCATGACTTCGTCTGATCCTGCCGCTTTGTTAACTTAATTTTCCAAGAAGAAAAGTAATGTCTGGAAATTATAGGAATCTACTGTATACCATGTCAGAACCTTACAGAAAACAAGGGTTTCCTCACTAAACTCCAGAATGTAAAAATGAATGAAAAAACACAGCCTTCATGGGGAACTCCAACTACCCAAACATGTATTAGGTAAAGTAGTCAGTGTTAAACAAATATGTCTAAATTATCAATTATCTGTGTTAATCAAAACAGTACACTTGTCATGAAGCCTGTATGGAGGCTGCCATTTTATAGTGATTCTAGTGGTCCTGAAGGGTTATGTTTAATGTTAATAAGGAGACATCATGGGATATTATTGGAGTCCATTGGTGCAGTGTTCAGAGCCATGGAGAGTGCATTTAAGGATCTATTCTTTAATGGTAGTGGGGGAGTTATGGTTGAGGACATTTTCTGAGGGGTGCTGGAGGGACAGGGGAGAAATTTGGACTTAAATTTGTCAGCCAGTAGATTTGCTATATTTCCTGCTCAGTATAGGTGGCTTCTTTTATAATTAATTTGGCACATTGTTGTGCATTGCCTTTGAGGTTAGGGACATAGCTACAGAATACCTTGTGACTGGTCCTTGGCCTGGGAGACTATTTTTGCCTCCCATATGGCTTCAATAGACTTGAGTTGCTTGTTTAAATTTGTAAGAGAGTGTTTACCTTGCAGGACATGGCACTTTGTAAGGGAGTGTTTACCTTGCAGGACATGGCACTTTGTAAGGGAGTGTTTACCTTGCAGGGCATCGCACTTTGTAAGGGAGTGTTTACCTTGCAGGGCATCGCACTTTGTAAGGGAGTGTTTACCTTGCAGGGCATCGCACTTTGTAAGGGAGTGTTTACCTTGCAGAGCATCGCACTTTGTAAGGGAGTTTTTACCTTGCAGGGCATCGCACTTTGTAAGGGAGTGTTTACCTTGCAGGACATCGCACTTTGTAAGGGAGTGTTTACCTTGCAGGGCATCGCACTTTGTAAGGGAGTGTTTCCCTTGCAGGGCATCGCACTTTGTAAGGGAGTGTTTACCTTGCAGGGCATTGCACTTTGTAAGGGAGTGTTTACCTTGCAGGGCATCATACTTTGTAAGGGAGTGTTTAACTTGCAGGGCATCGCACTTTGTAAGGGAGTGTTTACCTTGCAGGACATTGCACTTTGTAAGGGAGTGTTTACCTTGCAGGACATCGCACTTTGTAAGGGAGTTTTTACCTTGCAGGGCATTGCACTTTGTAAGGGAGTGTTTACCTTGCAGGGCATCACACTTTGTAAGGGAGTGCTTACCTTGCAGGGCATCACACTTTGTAAGGGAGTGTTTACCTTGCAGGGCGTAAGGGAGTGTTTACCTTGCAGGGCATCGCACTTTGTAAGGGAGTGTGTACCTTGCAGGGCATCGCACTTTGTAAGGGAGTGTTTACCTTGCAGGCATAGCACTTTGTAAGGGAGTGTTTACCTTGCAGGGCATCGCACTTTGTAAGGGAGTTTTTACCTTGCAGGACATCGCACTTTGTAAGGGAGGTTTTACCTTGCAGGAGATCGCACTTTGTAAGGGAGTGTTTACTTTGCAGGACATTGCACTTTGTAAGGGAGTGTTTACCTTGCAGGACATCGCACTTTGTAAGGGAGTTTTTACCTTGCAAGACAGCGCACTTTGTAAGGGAGTTTTTACCTAGCAGGACATCGCACTTTGTAAGGGAGTGTTTACCTTGCAGGACATCGCACTTTGTAAGGGAGTGTTTACCTTGCAGGACACGGCACTTTGTAAGGGAGTGTTTACCTTGCAGGACATCGCACTTTGTAAGGGAGTGTTTACCTTGTAGGGCATCGCACTTTGTAAGGGAGTGTTTACCTTGCAGGACATCACACTTTGTAAGGGAGTTTTTACCTTGCAGGAAATTGCACTTTGTAAGGGAGTGTTTACCTTGTAGGACATCGCACTTTGTAAGGGAGTGTTCACCTTGCAGGACATCGCACTTTGGAAGGGAGTTTTTACCTTGCAGGGCATCGCACTTTGTAAGGGAGTGTTTACCTTGCAGGACATCGCACTTTGTAAGGGAGTGTTTGCCTTGCAGGGCATCACACTTTGTAAGGGAGTTTTTACCTTGCAGGATATCGCACTTTCTAAAGGAGTGTTTACCTTGCAGGACATGGCACTTTGTAAAGGAGTGTTTAACTTGCAGGACATTACACTTTGTAAGGAAGTGTTTACCTTGCGGGGCATCCCACTTTGTAAGGGAGTGTTTACCTTGCAGGGCATCGCACTTTGTAAGGGAGTGTTTACCTTGCAGGACATTGCACTTTGTAAGGGAGTGTTTACCTTGCAGGACATCACACTTTGTAAGGGAGTGTTTACCTTGCAGGGCATTGCACTTCCTAGTTTTTGTCATGCTTTTCTTCCTGTTGTTATAGAACCTACTGATGTTGTGATTCATCTAGAATGACTTGCTTTTTGAGTTCTGTGCTTATTCTGAGTACATATAACTGTCTTTCTGCAGTCATTAACACGATTGTACAGGATTTTCATGAACAATTGTGCATAGGCAGTGGTATTCTTAAGGTTGGATAGGCCTCAAAATTTTGCTAGGATGTCACTTAGTAATATGTTTGCATTAGAAGGATTTCTAAAAGTTCCAGGATAATAGCTGGTGTCCCATTTTTTATTTTTATTTCAAAGGAGAAAGCTTTGTTGTCGGACCTGAACAATGAGGACATTACATTGGGTGTAGGGTGCAACATTCTCTTGTTTTTATGACGGACAAGGTGGGGTGCAGCATTCTCTTGTGTTTGTGAGGGACAATGTCAAGGATGCTCACACCCGTAGTGAGTATATGGACCAGCTGGTTCATTGTGCTTGTGTTTATAAAGTTCAGATATCTCTGTGCCTGCATGTTTGTGGTCATGTATGATTTCCAGTTGATAGCGGGGTAGTGAAAGTTGCCCATGAATATGTTGTTGGGTTGAATGGAGGGTGTCTCCAGTACATTTCAATGTATGTTATGGGTTTCTTGGGTTATAAATGGGGCCCTGTAGCTTGAAAGGTTTTGATACGGAACTTTATCTGTGGTAATTTGTATGTGGAGAAGCTCAAGCGCGTTTGACCAGCCTTGAAGCATGTTTGTTTTTGTTATAAATTAAGATGCCTACGCATTTTATTCCCTCCTTTGCACTGTCTAATTGTATGTAAGGTGTTATAGCTCTGTACTGCCAGGTTGCTCTCATTGGCTTTAAACCATGTCTCAGTAATTGCACAGATATCTATATTCTCCATGGTGAGTAGAGATCTCAGGAAGTGGATTCTATTGTTTAGCTCCTGACATTGAGCAGTAACATCTTTACATTTTCTTTGTTTGGTTTTGCTATGTTGGAAGTTTTATCAGGATGGCAATGCCAAAAATGGTGTTATGGTGGTAGAGGAGTAAAGCAAGCTGTGAGTGCTGCTTCTGTGCATTAAACATGTATTAATGTAACCATTATTACTATTTTGTTACACCTGCAGGTTCAAACAAAATTCTTTAGTTAGGTAAGGGTGTGGATGCTGATTGTGGATAAAATTATTGCTGCTGTTTGCTGTTGTAATTCAGGTTTTTTGGACTAATATGTGTTCAGTTGAAGCAATGAAATACAAGCTATGACTGCTGCTTCTGTGAACAAGTACATTAAGGTAAACATTATTTTCTTTAATCTTGCAGGGTCAAACCCATTAATGTGTGAAAGCAATGGGGATGGGATCTGTCTGTGAACGAAATGACTAAACCTGCTGTTTGCTTTTGTAATTTTAACCTTGCAGGACTAGTGCATACTTGGGTGGAGCAAATTAAAATACAGGCTCTGGAAGGATCAAATCCAGATATTGTGAGTATGCAGTGTGTATGGGGACTGTCTTCAGATGAAATGACTTGCCCTTCTATTTGCTGTTGTAATTCTGAATTTGCAAAACAATTTTGAATTTGGGTGAAGCAAGCTGAAATACGTGCCATAGTTATTGTTTTTGTGCAAAAAAAGTACATTAATATAACCATAATTATTTTTTTTTATCCTGGCATGGACAAACCAGGAGTGTGCAGTTAGAACTTGTCTGATCAAAGACTGCTGGAACGGGGCCCAGTTTTTAGCTTTTTATTGGTTAATTTGTTAATTTGTTTAAATCAGTTTGCTCATTTGCTACTGTTATATTAACAAAAAAAAAAATACACTTCACTACTTAGCTAGGGTTAAACTATTCCTGGTGCCATAAATTCTGCTCTTTAAATTTTCCCTTAGAACTAGCCAGTTTTTTTAGTTTTAGCACTCAAATCTGTAGAACTTGCCAGTTTTTTTTTAGTTTTAGCACTCAAATCTGTTTATTTGAGCTCAGCACTTGTTCAGAACTCGTTGTAAGCACTAAATAAGCTACAAATTACTACAGCACTCAACTTTCCTCACTTGTCTAGAGGAAAACAATTTTTAGTACTTTAAATAAGCACCTATCCAGGCATGTCTAAGGGTCAGCTCACAGACACATAGCCCACAAATTCAGTGTGCCACTCAGCCACAGCCCATAAGGCATAACAATGTACCCAGCACTCTAGTCATAGGTGAGACTATAGTCAGCACACTGATGTTCCACTCACCAGGCTAAACAAGGAGAAAGTTACTGTCAGCTGCCTGTTGGGTGCTAGGGTCCGCCACATAACGCATGCACACACTCAGGTCACTCCACAACAAGTTCAAATATAACTCTGTCATTGTCCATGTTGGTGTGAATGATCTGAGATGTACCTCCCTGGACTACATGAAAAGAGACATGGAGGAGCTCTCCGATCTTGTAGCCCAGGCAGGTATGACCCTAGCCCTGAGTAGCATCCTACCATCACCCAGAATGATACCATAGTACAAGGACAAAATGATTGACTTCAACAATTGGCTAAGCTTCTGGTGTCATTCTAAGGGGATCCAGTATTTGTCTGCCTGGGATGACATGATCGACAGACCACGATGCTTTGCCAGAGATGGCCTGCACCTGTCGCCCTTGGGATTCCGGATACTGGCTAAGGCTCTTGCCACCCCTATAGTGCCTTTTTTAGGCAAGGTTCAAATGACAAATTCACCACTGTAACAGGTACAAGCAAGCAAAATCTGAGGATAATGCTACTCAATGCTAGAAATCTAAAACTCAAAATGCATTCACTCGAGGCACTCCTTAAAATGGAGAACATCGACATCTGTGCAGTGACAGAGACCTGGTTCATGGCTCCAGAGAGCACCCCTGCATTACCAGGCTATAATTCATACCACACCTTTCCGCCACTTAACCTGGACTGAAACACTAAAGGCGGAGGCATGTCCATATTCATTAAGGATATCCACACCTCCAGGCTAGTTGTTCAGCATAATGCATCCAAGATTATCCAAGTGCAGCTAACTCTGGGCAAGACAACAAACCAAATTGTAACTTGCTACAGATCCCCCACCATGCTCCAGGATTCCCCCTCCTCATTTCTTGATAGATTGGAAAATGTTAGGGTACAACCCAACACCCTAATGATGGGCGATTTCAAATACCCCACCATTAACTGGGAAAACTACTCATGTACCAACTCTTTTGCTCAACATTTTCTGGAATTCATAAAGTCTAACGCCTTGGATCAACTTATCCACACCCCCACCAGGGGCAGCAATATCCTAGACCTTATCATTACCAACATGAGCAACCGGTGTTCCACACCAGAGGTCAGTTCCTCATTGGTCAGATCCAACCACAAGCTAATCACCCTAGACATCCACATCCCGCCCCCAACCCCATTAGGGAAACCACTGTAAAAAACTTCTCCAAAGTCAACCTCATGCTTCATAAGACAGACGTGGCAAACTTCATGACACTCATGCTGATGGACAATAGAGGAATGACTGTTGAATCCTACACAAATGCACTTTATAAGCACTTACACAAGTGCATGGCTTGTGCTATCCTCCAGAAAAAGGAAGCCAATCTGGTGGTCCCCTGCCATAAACAAACTCTACAACAGAAGAAAGAAACTGTTGCAAAAAATAGTAAAATCCCATGATTGGAGGAACTCCCTGGTCAGCCTTAGTAAGAAGCTGAGATCCCTCATAAAATTCCCCCAAAGCTAGTTACAAAAACAAAATCATCACTGATTCTAAAGACAACCATAAAGCATTCTATAGCTATGTCAAGAATCTCAATGGCAACACTCAGATCTGCTCTGAGTTACAGCACAATGGCACTAAATATACAGAACCAACTGATATTGCCAACATCCTGGCAGATAGGTTCAGTGCTAACTTTACTCCCCTCTCACCCCCTAAAGGGCCCGTCTCTATACCGGAAGAATGCAAAGTTCGTGTAATCACGGCTGCACAGGTAAAAAACACACTCTCCAAAGCCAAGAACACAGCATCCAGGGGACCTGACAGCATCCCAGGCTGCATTCTACACAAACTACAGAATGAACTGGCACCCCAGCTAAGCAACATGTTCAGTCATAGCCTCACCGCAGGCTTTGTGCCCACTGAATGGCGCACAGCAATGGTTATCCCACTCCACAAAGGAAGAGCCACCACGGACCCCGGGAACTACTGCCCCATTAGCCTAATGAATCTGGTCTGCAGGGCCATGGAATGTACCATCATGGAACTTATAAACAAAGACATTGGTAATCTCCAAACTCTGAACCCCATCCAGTTCGGGTTTGTAAAAGGCAGATCATGTCTCCTAAACCTGATGGACTTCTTTGAAGCAATCACCAAAGCCATAGATGAGGGTAAGGTGGTTTACACAGCCTATCTAGATCTCACCAAGGCTTTTGACACCATCCCCCACTCTGGAATTATAGATAAACTCACTAAACTAGGCATAAATTCCTATTTCACAAGATGGGTTGCCAACTGGCTCACTGACAGAACCCACACTGTGAAAGTAGCAGACTCCAAATCCAACTTCAAACCAGTGACAAGTGGAGTACCACAGGGTTCTGCCCTGGGTCCTCTCCTGTTTGGTATCTACTTTTCTGAAGTACAGACTAACACAGAAGGTCTTTGGCTAACAAAGTTCACAGATGACTGCAAACTATGAGCTATAATCGAAACTCCTAATGATGTGGACATCCTACAAAAGGGCCTCACTGAGACAGATGTTTGGTGTCAAAGCCATGGCCTCAAGCTCAGTGTCAAAAAGTGCATTGTAATCCCCTTTGGTAAAAACTCTGTACTCATGAGCTATCACATAGGTGGTAGTCTACTTAACACTGAAAGTGTGATAAGAGACCATGGGACATAGGTGGACAGTAGTCTCTCCTTTGATAATCACATCACCACAGTAGTCAGGAACTCCTTCTATGTGGCACATCTCATCGCAAAAGGTTTTTCATCCAGGAAAAAAGAGGTCATTGTTCCCCTCTACTCATCACTCATTAGACCCATTATAGAGTACAATGCCCCTTTTGGTATGTACCTCACAAGACATCTACAACAACTGGAAAGGCTGCAGAAATACCTCACCAAGAGGATTACTGGCCTCAAACAGATGCCCTACACAGACTGTCTCAAAAAACTCCAGCTTTACTCCATCACATATCGCCCACTCAGAGGTGATCTCTGCCTAACATACAAAGCTATGTCAAACCCAGAGCTGTTAGACATGCTCCACTTAAAAAAATCCCAATCCCTCCGAGCTACATACTCTAGGGACCTAAACCTTGTCACCTCAATAGACAGAACATGCTAGAGGGATAGATTCCTGTCCCAGTGACTTCCCATACTCTGGAACAAACTAACTAGCTATATCAATTGATTCTTACCTTCTTCTGCTCTCTCTCTTTCTCTTTCTCAGACCTGCTAATCATTATTTTCAGAATACTGAATGTCCTTGTACTCAACTGTATTTTAAACCTTGCACAGCCTGCGAGCTATTATTCACAGAAACAATTTTTGATTCTCTTAAATCTTTTTTGATTTCTTTGTACTTGAATTTAGTCATTTTTTAACGATTGTAATCTTTTTTTTGTAATTTACTAATGCTTGGAGCTTATCTCCCTGGGCCTCTACTGAAAATGGACATGTATCCAGCTAGACTAGCCCAGCCAACAAATGTAAAATAAATAAAAAAATAAATAAATCAAACAAAGCCTCATTAGCACTCTTCAAGAAGAATCTTGATGATTGGATGGGAAATAGGAAATTCACCCCAGGGATCACCTCTTGTCGCTTTACTCGACAGGGGCACAGGAAAATAATTTTCTTGAGTGGTGAAAGTCAGGGTGCCTTTTTGGCTAGGCTTATGTAGGCCCTAGGGCCAATAGTCTAGAACCTACCTATGAACCTTATAGTTAGTCGATGTGTTTGGGTTTTGTTTGTGGATGAAATGACTATTCCTGCTATTTGCTATAGTAATTTTAGCTTTGCAAGACTATTGTGTATGTAGGTGAAGCGAGATGCACTACAAGTTCTGACTGCTGTCTATATGAAAAAAAACCATGATAATGAAATAGGATTAAACTAGATACCAAGGGTAGGAAGTGGAGATGGGGGCTGACTGCAGATGAAATTATTGGCCTTCTGTTTACTGTTGTAATTGTAACTTTTCAGGACAATTGCATAATTGGATGAAGCAAGCTGGAGTACATCATGTGACCAATGTATTTTTGATTCACAAAAACAATAGTGTAACTATTTTTATCCTGGCAGTGTCGCACCACATACTGTGGTCATGCAGCGGGCAACTGTGGATGAATCGGTAGCGCTGCTCTTTCCAGTTGTAATTCTGGATTTTTATGGCAGATTTGTATTTGGGTGAATTAAGCTGGAGAGCAAGCTGTGTTCACTGTTTCTGTAACCAAAAATGCATTAATGTAATTATTTTATCTTGGCAGGGTCAAACCAGATACTGTGGTTATGCAGTGGGTATGGAGGCTGTTTGTGGTTGAAATGACTGCCCCTGCTAGTTACTGTTGTCATTCTAGATTTGCAAGATAAATTTGCATTGGGGTGAAGCCAGCTGGAATACAAGTATGACTTCTGTTTCCATGCAAGAACAATACATCAGTGTAACCATTATTATTATTTTTATCTTGGTAGCATCAAACCAAACCCTTCAGTTAGGCAAGGAGTGTAAATGCTGTTTATGGGTGAAATGCTTAGCTTTGCTGTTTGCTGTTGTAACTGTGGCTTTGCAGGATTAATGCGCATTTAGTTGAATCAAGATGGAATACAAGTTGTGACTACTGTCTGTGTAAACAAATATATAAAAGTAATCATTGTTTTCTTTTTTAAACGTGGCAGGGTCGATCCAGATACTGTGGGGTAGGCAATGGGAATTGGACCTATCTTTGAATGAGGTTGTTTGCTTTGTTGTTTGCAGTTGTAATTCTGGATTTGCAGGACTAATGCTTATTTTGGTGAAGCAATTTGCAACAGAGCTTGTTGCTACTGTTTGTATTTGACAAAAATACATTAAAATAAACATTTTGTATCATGTCAGAGTCAAACTGGATGTTGTGGCTAGGCAGTGGGTATGAAGATTGTCTGTGGGGGAAATGACTGACCCTGTTTGCAGTTGTAATGCTAACTTTTCAGGACTAATACTTACTTGGATGAAGCAAGATGGAATGCAAGCTGTGATTACTTTTTTCCATGCAACCAAAATACATTAATGTACCTGCAAAAAAGAGAACGGCAACAGTTGTATGAAGTATAGCTCCAGACCACATAAAATATAACCAAGAATTTTAATGCGGTAAGCACTTTCACCACTATCCGTGGCTTCCTCAGACCATACACAAATACACAAGCACATAAAAAGCATTTATAAAAAACTTCCTGTGTAGCTCATTAACTTGGAAGACCACTCCCAGTCAATCAGGTTGCATTAGACACACCCTCTCTTAAAAACATCATTCCCTTAATATGTATTACAAAATACTACTTCTAGGCATATTTCTAAAACACATTTTTTAAAAACGTTTGTTCAGCTGCCAAAGCATTCAAAAAGCATCCCCAAATATTACAAGTTTAAAACATATCAAAACATTACTTATATTAGCAGCATTCCAAGTACTATATATTTATATTGAGCAAACACATTTAGCAGAAGCAGTATTAAATTCATTTGTCATTATATACTTTATATTCATATCACACTATACTATGCTGACTACATTGCTGATATATATATTATTTGAAAAATGCATTTCAATATTAAATCGATCAAAATCTAACTTGTGTTCATTGTTTTTCTACTTCGACATACCAGGCAAATCTCCAGTTTGAAAATGCACATAATTTGCCCATTCAACAGGTGCGTGCCTCATTTAAGAGTTCACATTCTTCCCATAGCTTATTCCAATGGTAGGCTTATCCATCAAACATGTCTTAATCTAAATATTACAACTTCATTATAATATATTCCAATTCCCAGAAGATTAAAAGTTAAAAAACATAAAGAAAGTGTGCTCGTCATTGTAATGATGCCTATGCGCATGCTCAATGACGTCATTACGCTAAGCATACGCTCCGTGTTTTCTCACACTTCCTTCATTCAGTTGTAATGAAAAAGCCAAATATTATAAGTTCTTATAAAATATCTGTTATTAATGAATAGTTTAGAATCAACTAAATCATAAGTTGATAGTTAGACCTATATGCATAAGCAATTTCATGTCAAGAAGTATATATATATATATATATATATATATATATATATATATATATATCACAGTGAAAACAGAACATATTTTAGCACTCCTATCATTTATATTATTCAACTATGTGCAGTATAAAGCACACTAAACTTTATATGGATATTACCAAACACTTTTTTATATAGATATAATAGACATAAATTTAGTATACTATCTCTTAGGTAATCCACTTTAGTTGTAAGATATATTTAATTAATGGGTATCTGGATACCATTATAATCCAATATACATACACAGGCAATTTCATTCATAAATACCACCAGTTTATGTAAAAATAAAGTCTGTCTTTACACTTTTATCATTCATATAAATCTTTACAGTACATAGTGTACAGTACGCAGAGCGCTATACTGTTACTATCAGAGATCTTTTTACACACGTATACAATAACCTAAATGTAGTACACTTCATTTACATAATCTGCTCAAACATGCATATAAAAATAGATGAATTCATTAGCTTAAATATATATACTATATAGAACTAGGTCTTCTCATATAATCGTACAACACATCTATATGATGGAATGCATACAGATACCATATATGAGACATGGAAATGTGTCTAGTAAATCAAATATACTGTATATAGTTATGAATATAAGCAGTATGTATATCACTACTCTCATCATATTAAATAGATGGTAGTTGTACTATAGGCAGTCAATGTCATAAATTCATAATTAATAACTCTAATTTCCGAACACATTTAGATACGTAATGTTTCAAAAAATTTTTTTTTTTTAGAATTTTCAAAAATTCGTACTTAATGCTCTTATAATAAATAGCTTCTGTTTCCAATCATATCTAAGCAAGTGATGTTCTAGATGGGCAGGTAGGGTTCTACAGTATTCATGTCTAGTGGATATACTTCTAGGTGCCATCTGTTATATATCTGTCATTATTTCCTAGGTATTCCACATGCTTCTAAGGCACTTTTAATGGACAACTTCCCATTCAATCCCTTCTCTTTATCTGCTCTAAGTTTTAGTATCCACCTAAGCTCACTTCTTTCTGTTAAGTTCTTAATATTGACCATCCTTTGCCCAGCAATACCTTCTTCTAATGCTATAAATTTGAAGTTATGATATATACCACTTCTCTCTATGTACTTAGAGCACTCACTGAATCCCTATTCCTTATACTACTAATGTGTTCCTGTGTACGTTCTCTAAATGTCCTGTTTGTATTACCTACATAAAAATGTAAGCAACAATCACACTGTGCTGCATATATAACATTCATACTATTACAAGTGACTGCTACATTCAACTTGAATCTATCACCAGTGACTGGATGAACAAACTCATTAGTATTTTTAACAAATTTATACATATTGCAACTAGTGCATGCCCTAGCACCTTTCCATGTATTCAAGTCATCTCCAGGTAGATCCCTGGGATAGCATAACATGCATTTCAGATTTTTCCTATTTTTGAAGGTGAAGCTAGAGTACTCACCAACTATTTCTCTTGTCTGTCATAAGAAGCGGCAAATGTTTGTTAAATACATCTCTCACCTTCCTCACATCACTAGTATATGAAATAGAGACATTAACTGCTTTCTTATTAACCATCATATCAGTTCTGTTTGAAACTCAATCTACCTTATGTGAAAAATATGGCCTCACTTTTCCTTTTCTAAGTGTCTTTACCTCTCCTAGTGTGCTAGTTACTTCATCCTCTTTATACCCCCTATCATACAAATTATTTTCGAGGGTTACTAATCCTTCTACGAATGTGGGTTCCTGATTACTCAAACGTGAAACCTTCATTCCTTGCCCTTCCACTATGTTTGTAAAAGTTCTTCTAGGATGCATACTTGTCCTATATAGCAGTGTGTTATGATAACACTCTTTCCTATCGGCTTTAGTATCAAATATACCTTCTTTTCCTTTGGTTACAAATATATCCAGAAAGGGCAGCCTTTCAATTGAACGATTCATAGTAAATTTCAGAAAACTAGTAGTAGCTTCTGCATCACTTACAAATTTTTTCAGTGCTGAAATGGTACTACCCCACACAAGAAAAATATCATCCACAAACCTATGATAGTATTTCACATGATTCTTATACATTTCTAGGGGAAACAACTGTTCCACTTCCCATTGAGCCATTACAGCATTAGCATAGCTGTTAGCATAGCATGTTCCCATGGCTACACCTTTGCGTTTTAAGTAGTATTTACTATCAAATACAAACATGTTATTTCCCAAAACAACTTCCATGAACCTACATATCATATCTATAACCTGTCCTCCATACTCACTATTTTGGTGCAAAAATCTCTGTGAGTATTAAACACTATCACAATTCGGTTTAGATGTGAAAAGAAATGTTATATCAAGGGTGACCAAGTAGTCTGTTCCACTCATACTTGTGGTTTGACTATATGTGTATAGGCTCTCTACGAAGTGTTTGGAATCTTTTAATACTACTTGTGTTCTATCCAGGATAGGTCTAACCTTCCTTTCTACAAAGATGGAGAATGGTTCAGTGATCCACCCTCTACCTGCAACAATAGGTCTAAATGGTGGAAGTTGAGGGTCCTTGTGTATCTTAGGTTGCACTTGAAATGAAGGTATAATTGGATATTCAACTGTTAGAAACTGAACCAGTTCCATTGTAATACCATAATTGATCATAAAATAATTAATAATAATTCTAATGACTCTATACCTCTCTTGGATATAGTCAATAATGATGGACTTATAAACTTCATCATCAGCAAGCATATTATGTAATGAGCTATAATAGTATTCTCTGTCTATAATTACTGTCATACCCCTTTGTCTGCAGGTCTAATAACAATCTGTGTATTTTCTATCAATTTTCTTAAGGCCTTCTTCTCCTGACACCTTAAATCCTGATATTTATCATTCTTGGTGTGTGTACTTGATGAGTTATACAGCTCCTTCTTGCACATCCTACCAAAGGCCTCTAAGATGGGATGGTTGGGTGGCATATAGCTACTGGGTTTCCTAAAAGTTCCTACTCCCTGTTTTATTTCATTAGGAAAATTCAGTTTTAACATAACACTTCTTAAAAACATTTTTAAATCAACTATGGGTGTCTGGTATATCTGCAGCCTTAGCAGGAATAAATGACGAACCTTTTTGCAGTACGAAGATTTCATCTTTAGTTAGCTGTTGTCGTGATATATTCCAGATAATATTCCACATTAAATCTTATTCTACATCTTCTTCAGAGTAGGATATTCCATCATCTCTGGCTGCTCCTTCCTTTTCATCCTGCCTCTGCTCTTGGACCTGTATGGTTGTCTCCCTCTCTCTTGACGTATAGGTAGGGGAAAAAATTGAAATGTTTGTGTTGTACCTTGCGTATTTTCTTTCCTTCTGACTACAGGTTGACCTGGTGGTATTTCATTCTCAACCTGTGAAGTGGTATTGCCTACGCTAGTTACTTCACTTGCCATGTTCATAGGGCTCATTACTGTTTGAGTTAGTAGTCCTTCAGTCACATGATGTTGTACTTCATTCGGCTTAGGGGTCACAGAGTTATTCATTGTTACTCTCTCTATGTCTTTCTCCACATAATTATGGCATGCCCTAGGTACTATTTCAACTTCCTTTATCCTATCATTATATGCTCTTACCCCACCAGTATTAGATTTTTTAGTTAATGGTCTTTGTGGCCTAGGCCAAGAGAACACATGGCCTTTCTTGAAATCCGGAGTAGCTCTCTCTCTAAGGTTTTACGTTTCTGTTGTATAGTTTTACGTTCATATACACTAACATTGTCTGTTACTGTACTCATGGCTTTATCAGTAACAGTTTCCGGAAATTGTTCATATAATATCTCTTGCTGTTGTATAATATTGGAAGCCGTTCTCTTTTTTGCTGCTACTTTTACGTGTTTGGTGGAACAGTCTACGTTTACCAGCTGGTTTTTCATTTGTTTTTTTACACATTAATGTACCCGTTATTATTATTATTATTACCTTATTACCCTAGCAGGGCCAAACCAAATACTTAGGCAGTAGGTATGGATACTGTTTGCAGATGAAATTATTGACTGTTTTGTTTGCTGTTGTAATTCTAGATTTGCAGGACAAATATGTATTTGGCTGAAGCAAATTGGAATACAACTTGTGGCCACTATTTATGTGAAAAAATATATTAATATAGACATTGTTTTCTTTTTCTTTTTTTAACCTGGCAGGGTCAAACCAGGTAGTGTGGGAATGCAATGTAGATGGGGGCTGTTTTGGGATAAAATGATTGAATCTCCTATTTACTGCTGTAAGTTAAACTTCGCAGAACTAGTACATATTTGGGAGAATCAAGCCCTGATATAAGCTGTGATTACTGAATAAACAGCAAGAAAGGCTGAGTAGCACACCTACCAGTAGCAGCCCACTACATTTGCCTCACTTGCAAGCACATGCCTAGAACCAGTTTGGGACACTTCTTTTTTAAAAAGTTTTCTAGGTTATATAAACTAGCCAGCTATAGACTAAGTGACTATATCACCGCTGGTGCACAAGCATAGAGATTCCTGGACTTTTTCAGTACAAAAACTCTGGAACAATTAGTCAGAGTGCCCATTAGGGGGAATAACATCTTGGATCGTATCCTTACAAATATGAGGGCATCTTGTACCATCCCTTGCTTATCAGTATAACAAACAAACAAATAAATAAAAAAATGGAACCACAGTAGCTGTATTAGTTACATAGTTAGCTGTATTAGTTAATGTGGAATTCAGTAATTCCAGCTAAAATAAAAATCACTTAGTCTGGTAGTCTTGGCTAGGAAACAGTTATGCGGTTGAAAGTGATCATGTATAGAGCACTTTCTAGCATGTAGCCACTCATTTCCAATGAGAGACTAATGTATGACCACTTGTACCAAATGAGGATCATTTGAATATGTAGTATTCATATATGGGAACAGTATTTTTGGTAGAACTGTCATTTGGAAAAATGGTAAAAATCATATTTGGTAGACGGTTCATTTAGTAGAATCATATTTACTTGCATGCAAGTTCATAGGTTCATAGGTTTATACTAGGCTATCTGCCCTGGGGCATTTACAATCCTAGCCAGAGTGTGTTTGGCTTTCGCCACCCTTTTAGATCAGTTTACTGTGCCTCTGTAGAGTAGGTCACAGAAGATAGCCCTTTTAAGGTTAGTTTACTGTGCCCCTGTCTAGCAGGAACACAGAAGAGATCCCAGGGGTGAACTTACGATCTCCCATCCACTCGTCAAGATTTCTCTTGAAGAGGGTCACTGAAGGGCTCTGCCTAACATGGACTGGGATTCTGTTCCAGAGTGAGGGCAGCCTCTGGGATATGAATCTGTCCCTCCAGCATGTCCTATTTATTTCTGTGCTGAGGTTTAAGTCCCTGGAGCATGTAGCTCTAAGGGATTTGGATTTCCTGAGGTAGAGCATGTCCATTAATTCTGGGTTGGACATGGCTTTATATGTCAGGCATAGATCACCTCTGAGTAGGCGGTAAGCAACTGAGGAGAGCTGGAGTTTCTTTAGCTGAACTGCATAGGGCATCTGTTTGAGTCCCTTGATCCTCTTGGTGAGGTACTGTTGGGGCCTCTCCAGTTGCTGCAGGTGTCGGGTAAGGTACATCCCAAATGGGCATTGTATTCAATTCAATTATGGGCCTGATGAGTGATGTATAGAGGGGCACAATAACCTCTCTTGTTCTAGATGTGAACCCTTTTGTGATAAAGTGGGCTATATTTTAGGTCTTTCTAACCACTCTGGCAACGTGATTGTCAAAAGAGAGGTTTCTATCTACTTGGGTCCCCAAATCCTTAATTACTTCTTCCATACTTAATGGATTACCACCTATATGGTAATTTGTGGGCACTTTGTATTGGTTATATTTTCAGGAGGAATTTTGAGAAGTGGTTTAGCCACTGATTTTTGTAGATTGTTTTTGTTCCTGATAAAAATAGTGATGTTCTTGTTAGTTCGTAAGGGTTTACACATAGCTCTTAACTGTCCATGATTTTGAATAAAATTTAGCTCTGTCTGCCTTACTTTCTCCTAAAAATGGTGACTTTTGGATAAAATGTAGTGAATTATAATTAATAAATAATAATAATTACAGCTGTAGAGTTGTTTTACTTCAGAAAGTGCATGTTAATTCACATTCTCTTATTGTATCAATATTGCACATTAATAGTGTCCCTGATCGTCTGTGATTATTTCTGGATTTGTCCCCGATTCTGTTGAGATTTGTCTCTGATTGGTTGGGAACTATGGGGTTTTGGTTAGTAGAAAGCCCCACAATATGGAAATGCCAACAGATGGGAACAAAAAAGCTGACTTGCAATTTTGTCTATTGATTTGTGGGAAATCACTGCTGGCATGTTTTCTAAGCTAAGTCCAGCCACTTTTTACTGTTTCTAAATTGGTGCAACTATGGAGTTATTATATAAAAGTGTGGGAGGAGTGGGGGCTTATCCTCCAAATGAGGGTGGGGGTGCCTGCAAAAACTCTTGCAGTTTTATTATTTTTTTTCCATTTTTGTGTTTTGGGAATTTGTCCATTTAGCTTATAGCAGAAATAAAGTATTTGGTTTAGTTTTAGACTAACTGCTAATTCATTCTATCAAATGTTATTTCTCTTAATGTGTTTCTGCCATTTCTATGTTTACCAAAGATGCTATACTCATATAATGATCATCTACTACTCAAATGGGATAACACAGTGTGTTAATGTCCTTGGAGGCAAAAATGTTGCACACAGTAACAAATACAAACACCAACTTAGTCAACAGTAGTGCACCACACACCACACATCAGCAAAACCATCACAATAAACATAATCCATCATATGCTGATGTTCTAAAGATTAATATAAGTAAACCTCAGATACCTCCAAAATACAACACAGGCACAAAACACGCTCAGCAAGTTAAGTGTACCATCTCACATAGCACGAGGAGGCACAGAGCCACAGATGCTGAGTGCGCAAGGCGGGCACCTACCCAAACAACTCTAGTTGTAGGTGACTCCATTGTAAGGCATACAGATGTACCTCTTACCAGGCAGATAAAGGAAAGAGTTGTGATTAGTTGCTTATCTAGTTCCAGGATTCATCAGATTTCATATGCACTCATGTTCTTTAACAACAAGTACCGGTATGACTCTGTCATAGTACATGTGGGTGTCATTGTCTTGAGATGTACCTCCCTGGACTATATTAAGAGAGACATGATGGAGCTCTCAAACTGTGTGTCCCAGGCAGGTATGAGCCTAGCACTCAACCTTTTCCAAGAATTATGCCACAGTATGAACAAAAAAATAATTGACTTCAATAATCACCTAACTTTTTGATGTCATTTGACAGGAGTGTAATCTTTGTCAGCCTGGGAGGATATGATGCCCAGACTACAGTGATTTGCCAGAGATGATCTGCATCTGTCCACTCTAGGGTTTTGATTATTGGCAAAGACACTGTCCTTCCCCATAGTGCCTTATTAGGGAATAGCAACCAGATAAACCTACCAGAATAATGACGCAAGTAAAGGAAAATATGAAGGCTTTACTGATAAAACCTAGGAGCCTAATCAAGAAACTCCATTGCCTACAAGCTCTCCTTACCCTGAAGGATGTAAACATCTGTGTAGTGACAGAGACATAGTATAGAGCAACATAGAGCACTCTGTCTGTGCAGAGCTATAATGCCTTCCACATGTTTAGACCAGCTGTTGCGCAGGAGAGAAAAAAAGGTGGAGCTGTCTCACTCTTCACTCAGAAGAGACTCACATCAAGGCTGGTAAAACAGCATGATGCTCTAAAGCTTCTTTTTTTTTTTAAAACAGGTTTATTGTTTTAACATATAAGAGAAATATCATAACAATTTTATTCAAGTAATTAAAAATAGGTATTATTATAACATTCAACAAAACAACTAAAGTATTTACAAAGACATCCACTACAATCAGATCAATTAATTAAACTAAAATACCATGCTATTGAAATTAAAAAAATTTTAACAAATTTTGTAAATTATCCCATACAGTATAATAAGATGTTTTTCTATTTGTTCTTGTCCTAATTGTGTTTATTTCCATATGGCACACTATATTCATAACATTTTTAAATTCATTGAACGAAGGAGGTGTATCTGAAATCCAATTTCTAGTTATTATTTTCCTAGCCACTGCTAGAATAGACCATAACAAGGGAAGCTTGACCTTTTTAACACTTTGAGGTACAGGTGTGTTGAATAATATAAGAGATTTAGAAATAATGAAATTATCTGTAAAAAGAGCCTGCAAAAATTCATTAATTGACTTCCAGTATTCTTTCAATTTTATACAGTCATAAAACATATGAGCCCAGTCAGCATTAATTTCTACATTACATCTCTTACATAAATTATCTTTATTATTTATTTTATTCATCATCAAAGGTGTATAAAAAGATCTATGTAAAAATTTCCATGTATAAAGTCTCCAGACAATGGAAGACGTAGTTCTATAAGCAGATTCCAATATATATTGTTTATCTTGTTGATTTGGTAGGTCCCCATTAATAGAAGTGAAATAATTCCAGTATGAATCTACACTGTAAAAAGTTTCTTGTCTAATAATTTTATGTATGGATGAAAGTTTACCTTTATCAGAAACTTTATGTTGTAAATTTAATATCAAGTAATCAATCAGTGTTGGAATAGATTCTTTAACTGTTATAGACATTAGATCTATTTTATTAATGAGATGTTGTCTAAAGGTCTGAACCTCTAACCAGCAAGTTTCTCTTAGATCAAATTCTTGTTTTAAAAAATCTAGATTTTTAACTTTATTATCAGATATCAACTGATACCAGTACTTTAGATCATTATCTATAGCTAAATGAGTTCCTTCAGAAGTAGATGACAAAAGCATACCCTGAGTATACATTATAGGGAATACAATAAAATTCCATTCCCTATACTTAGGGTGCATGAATATAAAGTTACGATAACTAATAATAATATTTAATGGGTAACAAACCATATGTTTAGGTGTAATAGGTGAAGTACAAAATTCCTTTAGTAACCATAACATGGAGTTATTTACAATCATATTTTTATGTGTTAAGGAGATTTTCATGAAGTGCATACTAATTAGCTCCCAATAATCTTTCCATTTTATGACATATGACTGATCTATTAATAAAGTAATAACTTTTACAATAGAAGAGATAGTATATAAATTAAAGTCTGGAAAAGAAATACCCCCTTGAGACCAGCTATTAGTATGTTTCTTTAATGCAATCCTAGGTCTATTAGGTGCCCATAGGAAATTTAACATTAGTGTATTCAGTTTCTTGATAATTTATTTTTGTAGGTGGAAGTATTATTGATTGTATTAAGTATAAAATCTTGGGGAATATTATCATTTTAATAATTGTAAGTCTCTCTTCCATAGTAAAAAACATATTATTCCAGGTATTAAAAAGATTTTGTATATTAAGAAAACAGGTATTATAATTATTATATATAATAGATTTAATATCTTTAGATAGTATTATACCTAAATAAGTTATCTGACCTGAATTGGGTACATATTTAGTAAAATCACTAATGAGAATATTTTTTCGTGTATATATAGGTAGTATTTTAGTTTTTTCTTCATTGAATATTAAACCAGAAATACTTTTAAAATTCATCATGTTATCAAATAGAGACTGCATAGAAGAATTAGATCCTGCTGATGTAATTAGAACATCATCTGCAAAAAGTTGAATTTTGGATGTTGTATTTTTATCTATTTCAAAACCCTCTATGTCAGTACTGTTTCTGATCAAATTAGCCCAAGGCTCCATTACTAAAGTGAATAATAGTGGAGAAAGTGGACATCCTTGTTTTGTAATTTTAAGAATGGGTATTTTTTGTGAAACATATGTTCCTACCTTAATATAAGCTAACGTTCCTTTGTATAAATGCTCAATTAGATTTACAAATGCATCTGAGAAGTTTGTGCACTTCATTAAGGTAAACAGATAGTCCCAACTTACTGAATCAAATGCTGAACTTATATCAAGACTAATAAGTGTTAAATCTTTCTTTTTCCTATTTGCAAAATTTATTAATGTTAAAGTTCTTCTTATATTATCAAAAGTATTTCTATTTACAATGAAGCCTGTCTGATCTATATCTATAATGCCGGGAATGATTGTCTTCAATCTATCAGCAAAGATACTCATAAACATTTTATAATCAACATTAAGTAATGAGATGGGCCGATATGAGGAACATCTAGTTGGATCTTTATTAGGTTTAAAAATTGGCGAAATAAATGTATATTGCCAAGATGGGGGGGTTATTAACTCAGTTTGGGCCAAAATAAAAACCTTATGTATTAATGAATATGTACTTTTAGGAAGGATTTTATATATCTCTGGTATAATACCATCATTACCCGGTGCTTTGTTTGATTTAAGCTTATTTATTTGTGTGATAACCTCTGTATATGAAATACTTTTGTCCAATAGTTTAATCTGTTGTTTATTAAGCTTTTTATTCATGTTTGTGGTTATAAACTCCTTTATTTTATCTTTAGGTTCCATGTTAATGTTATTATGGTTAATTTTGTGAAAGTGATTTCTAAATTCATCTAGTATTTCTGGTATACTAGAAACATTCTTCTTTTTCCTTAGAGAAAAGATTTCTTTGATATGGTTTTGTTTATTCAACCTTTTTGTTTTATTTTTAAGTCTATGTAAGTATTTGAGGCTTATTGAATAAGACAAAAAATTGTATTTCTCTAAAGTTATTTTAACTTTATGAGTTAAAATTTCTTTGTATTTCTCATTTAGTTTGTTTATTTCTTCAATAACTTTCTTGTCTATAATATTTTCTTTATTATTATGTTTATAGGAGTCTAATTTACTTTGAATATCTAACAATTCCTTATCCCAAGATTTCCTTTTATTATTATACCATCTGATACTTTGTCCATATAGATATGATTTTAAGGCATCCCAAAAATAAACAATGGAGACTTCAGGAGTATTATTTATGTCTAAAAAATGTTTTACTTCTGAAAGTATATATTCTTTATAGTCTTTTAGTTGAGTTAAGTATGCTGGTATCCTTTTGATCTGAACATTATGAGTATTTTTTATCATGAATTCAAAAACAATTGAATTATGATCAGATATAGGACATGAAATGATTTTGGAATTAGTTAAATCTGTTACCATCTGGTTAGAAATAAAGACCCTATCTATTTTTGAATAAGTTTTGTATCTGTTAGAAAAAAGGTGTATGGTAATGATTTTGAATCTATCTGATTATTAATATCATTCAAATGATAAGAATTAGCAAAATCATTTAAATGTTTTGCAT